>NC_041064.1:11712205-12012205 GCF_900634775.1 Gouania willdenowi | reverse complement strand
TTACTTTTTCAGCAAAGATAAAGGACAAGGTTAATTTTCTTTTATGCAACAAGATTTCCTTCATTTCTTGCTTTGAGAAAACTCAAAACATCTAAGGAATAACTCCTTTTTAGTGCCTTAAGTATTAACAGAATGTGCTTTTTTTTATTTCATAATCAGGTACAAAGTTGTATTCATGGTAACAGGAACATTTCTGTGGTTTGAGTTCAAACATTTTAAAGCATTTAAGATGGAGACCATTTGAATAAAAAGTGTGTTTAAACAGGGCTCGGGCTTTCCTCCATCCTGGGAACTAAAATCTATCAGCTCTGATGAGTTCATGGTCTATCGAATATCTCCTTGCCAAACTCTTTAATGCAAGCCCCACTAGTGCTATTGTGCTATTCTCCAGCCCATGTGGAGCACAGAGCCAATTCACATTCAAGCAATAGGTGACCCCAGGCTGTGTATATTGATGAATGGGATTTCTTTCTTAATAGAATTGTGTCTAATTAATTAGCTTTAATTGGTTGCACTCTGAACGCACAGATGCATCGCCATATAGAATAGGCGTTGCTCGAAACAACCTAGAGAAATGCGACAAAAAAAAGGTAAATATTTAACATTTTCATATTCTATCTTTTAAAATTAAAAATTAAAAAACATCTGTGAATGGATTTTGGAAGATGAACAAAAGGGACGCAGAGACACTTCAAATGTCTACCGCGCAGTTTCTATTAATTATCTCGTTTATTTTTCACAATTGCTTTTGTGACATCCATTGACCTTTATTGTTCCCCTCATTTCATAATCTATTAAGGAAAACTGTGGAATTCATTGTACGTCCTTTCCTCTAATCTCGTGTGACTTGAGACGAAGCCCTGCTTCGGTGTTATATAAGTGGATGCACTCTATATGTATTTGTAGTAGTTTAAAAAATTGGTGTTAATTATATGTTTTGCAAAAATGTATTGCTTGAAGAAAATCTAAAAACTAAAAGTGTAATATTTTTTCAATGTTTTTCGATTTCTCAATGTTATCAAATAACTTTATTTTTTGCATATCTAAATATCTGCAAAAATTTAATTTGATCAATGGATTACATTGTAATACCATAAAATATATAAATATATGAGCAACACTGCACAATAAAGAGCAGAGTGACTGTAACCTACTTCATCAACATCCTTTACATTTAGAAGAAGTTATATTATTATTTAAATTTTTCTTCAGGTTTTTCTAATAATATTGCAGACATTTGTGTATTTTTGCTGTCCCACCTTGTTGTTGCTAAATTTATCAAGTCATTTAAAGCACAAAATTCTGGGCCTCTGTGGTTTGCATTAAATTACTGTGATCATTAGTAGGCTTTAAAATGTATCACAGTAGATGCCTTTGCATTAAATACATCCAAAGGACTGATTAATTCACTGTTTCTTAGCAATTTTTCAAACACTTTCTTGTACAGTATCTGAATATGGGAAAAACAAATTATACATATTACACGTCCACTCAGTCATAATAAGAAAATTATCTCATGGCACCAGTTTGTTCTATTTCATAATATTTCGTGAGATGTCTCACTATGGGATGCACCCTCTATCTGCAACCCCTCAGAAGCATTTTTCTCAGTCTGCCAATCTTGATTGGCTGGTGAAATGTGTCCGTCCGCCAGGGACACTCCCACCTCCTATAAAAGGAGGAACGGGAAAGGCACGCTCCTTTCAAACACCTCTTCTCTCTCTCAGCATGTGTCGCGTTTTTAGCTTTATCAGCTTAACTGTCCACAGGCGGATCTTAGGTTTCCAGTCGAGGGACGCTGATAGGACTAACGCCTTGCTTTGGACCATACCAGGTTGAGAAAGAAGCGAGCTCTGCTCGGTTAAGTGCTGCCATGTTCATCACTGTGCCAAGGTATTGAACCTCAGAGCCCCAGCTCCGGCTGACGGCTCTCTCGCAATGTTGACGCTCCGGCGCACGTTGGCCTTCCTGCGGCTCTCTCACTCCGGTGACTGCTCCGCTCCACGGTCTGCACCACACCAAGGTCCGGAGCTCCCAGACATCAGCACACCAGTTGTAGTCTCAGGCCCTGCCCTACCCTCGACGCCTCCAGGCTCCTCGGCACGTTGGTCCTCCTCCCGGGCGCTCATGCCAGTGAACTTCCAAGCTCCATACCCCGGTATCCGAGCTTCCAGAGGCCAGCTTCCGTCTCGAGCCAAAGCCTGGATACGATTGATGTATGCAAATGCACTGTGGCACGGCTGGCCATCCTGTGGCCCACCTTTGTGACGGAAGCCACCAGGTCCTGCTACGAAGGAAAGAAGCTCCCCACTTCCAAGGGCGCGCCAAGACAAATTCTCCCCATCTTCCCTGAACTGTTGGTGGAAGTAGCGCGTCCTTTGCAGGACCATCCTTTCAGCGTAAAATCCCCGCTGACACTCCGACTGCCGCCAGTAGAGCTATTCGTTGCGACCCATGTTGCCAACCAGAGCGGAACGTCTCCAATCGAACCTGTCTGGCAGAACCTACGCTGCGGCTGCACTCTCGATCAGAGCGCTGAATGTCTTCTACCTCCTCACAGCTTACCAAGCGGAGCTGTGTGAGGATTTCACTCAGTCTCAGGACCCAATGACGATGGAGGAGATAGACCGTTGCTGACGTGTGTCTCCATACACAGCACTGCTCAGTGCAAGCCATGGAAAAAGTGATGTGCAACATGGTTATTCAGAAGCGAGCACGTTGGCTTGACCTCGCTAAGCTGTCGGACACAAAGAAAAGCGACATCCTGGATGCGCCCTTTGTCCCGGAGGGGATCTTTGGCTTTGCACTGTCTTCCATGCAGCGGTGATGTGAGGCGAAAAAGAGGAATGATGAGGCTCTCCACCTCTGTCTTCCCCAAAAGCAGCTCGGCCCGCCCGGCTGGCCCAGTAAACACCCAGCATCAGCTGCAGCTGCCCCATCCTCTCCACTACCACGGCGCGGTCCTCTGATAGTCAGGAGAGATGGACATATTCAACGGGAAGTTCGGCTTCTGTTACAGAGGAGCGGTCGTGGTCTCGGTCTCCCCTCCCGCACAGTCTCAGAGCGGGTTCTTCTCCAGGTATTTTCTGGTCCCCAAATGAGGGGGGTACGGTATTTGTCTTATCCTGGATCTACGGGCTCTAAACAGGTGTCTCAGGAAATACATGTTCAGGATGCTCACGCACGCATCCCTACTGTCTCTGGCGTGACAGGTTCACATCTGTCGACCTAAAGGACGCGTATTTCTACGTTGCACTATATCCTCCCCACTGGAAGTACCTCAGATTTGCTTTCCGGGGGGTATGTTACAAATACCGTGTGTTCCCCTTTTGGCCTATCTCTGAGTCCGAGGGTGTTTGTGCGATGTACGGAGGATGCGGTAGCCCCGCTGAGGAGGCGGGGCATTCGCCTGGCCACGTATCTGGACGATTGGCTGCTTTTGGCACAATCGGAGTCGAGGACCTGAGCGCACATGCGTGTTCTGCTACATCACTTATGCAATCTAGGGTTCATGATAAACGCAGAAAAGAGCAGGTTGTCCCCTACACAGGAGATTATCTTCCTGGGGCTGTCCTTGCGCTCAGTGCCTTTCACCACACGCCTTTTGGCGAAGCGGGTGAAGACGTTCAGGGCGTGCCTCGTGCTGTTTCAACCGGGCAAATCTGTTTAATTCACATTATGTCTTCATGTACGGCCATGCACTGATCCTGGTGGCACCACATTGGCCTGCCATGCACTGGCTGGCAGATATTTACCAGTCACTGTGTGCTCGTCCCTGGTAGCTCCCGCTGCGCAGGGACCTGCTGTCCCAAGTGTGTGCAAGAGTGTGATTTCCACCATACAGAGTGCTCAAGCCTCCTCCACCAAATCTCTTTATGATTTTATCTCAAGGCTGTTTTGTTACTGGCTCTGGCGTCAGCTAAACGGGTCAGCGACATCCATGCGCTCTCGGTGCACCCGTCATGCGCTCAGCTCTTCCCAGGCTATGCAAGGATCATTTTGAAGCCCAACCCGGCCTTTGTGCCGAAGGTGGTGAGCTCATGTTCTCCCATTGACCTTTTGGCCTTTTCTGCCTCAGCAGATGAGCAGTGGCCTCATGTGTTGTGTCCAGTTTGTGCAGTGCGCACTTATATGGACATGACAAGGAGCCTCAGGAGGAGCAATCAGCTGTTTGTCTCCTGGCCTAATCCCCGTAAGGGGAGCTTATCACACTGGATTGTGAAGGTTATTGCTTTGGCTTGTACGAGTCAGGGTCTGCGGCCGCCTTAAGGTCTACGCACACTCTCAACTCGGGGTCTCACCCCCTCCTGGGCTTTGTTCAGGGAAGTGTCTCTCCAGGACATCTGTGCGGTGGCGAGTTGGATCTCTCCCGCCCTGTGCGTAACAAATATTACAAAATAGAACTTTAGGTTGTTTACATAACCCCGGTTCTATGAGTAATATGAGCGAGATGTGTCACCAGACAACCGTTCTTGCTCGAACGAGTGAGAAGAGGTGCTTATTTTAAATGGAGCATGTCTGCCCGCTTCCTCCTTTTATAGGAGGTGGAAGTGTCCCTGGCGGACAGAAAAAATGCTTCTGAGGGGCTGCAGATAGAGGGTGCATCCCACAGTGAGACATCTCAGTCATATTACTCATAGAACCAGGGTTACGTAAATAACCTAAAGTTCTCAGGTGTCTATCATCTATATCTATATTATATATGTTGTAATATATATATACTGTATATTATATATGTATTTAACTGACCACCACTGTTGTAGAATAAAATGCTGATACGCTATTTGTTTATTTTTTTCCTCAAATGTCCAACCAAAAAAGAACTTAATTCAATTATTTTTGTGTTTAAAATAAAGCATTTTTTTTTTTGTTAGTTTAGCCTTTGTTCTTAATTCTTCTTACTTTTGATCTTGTACTATAAATGATCACTTTTATAAAACCTCTACATGCATTTTGAAATAGAAGATTTGATTATAACTTAATTATTTGTCTTTAAACGTTGATTGTGGAATTTATTTATGTTACCAGTGACAAAACCTTTAAACATTTAAGGGCAAGTTTTTCATGGGTCGAGTACAATTGTTTAAAGGGTCAAGTGACACGGCTTTCTAGGTGGAAATTGTAAGAGTGATTGACAAAAGTCAAAACAATGATGTCTATTTTAAAATAAAGCATAAAATTCCATCCAAACCAAACCTCCACCTAAAAGCAAAAGCTGTAGTCCAGTTCCATGCTGTGCTCTGCATGTCACCTCAGCACTTAGGAACCACTGTTTGCCAGTGGGCGAACCAATCTCCAAGACAGCTCTCCTTGTAAAAGTTCCCTTTTATGGCTTCACTACTTCACTTCAGTAACTTTATTACAGTATAGCTGAGAGATTTCTATTTCATATTGACCTAAGATTGCTTCAGTTGTCTCATTTCACCTTTTGTCTGGCCTGTGTTGGAGAAGTGACCTTCTTTGAGGCTTTCTGTCGATACCACAAAATGCTTCAATGTGTTTGGGTGGAAAGCTGACAGCGGTTACAGGCAAACATCCTTTCTCTCTACACTTGGCTACTTTCAATCAGAGTTCAATCCCAACTTTTAATCAGTTTATTGTGCAGTAAACATGTCCGTGGCCTTTTATGTGTCGATGAACAAAATTAACTTTTAATATCTTTTTTTTATGTTGTCTTCATTATGAAAAACAGTCAAATTATGATCTAGGCCAAAAATAAATAAGGTCACTTTACTTCTGTAGATCTAAAAATCTTTAGTAAAGCTTTGTCTATCATTTTGGTAAAGCCATGAGTTCATCTTCCATTTTCCTAAATAAGTCAATAGTACATTTCTTATTAGATAAAAAATTGTGAACTTAATCTTATTCCATCAATACAATTTTTATTTTAGCTAAACAACATACTGTAGGCCTACTCCTCCTACAATGTATCACAGCATCCAATGTGAACATTTTTAAGTGAAAGTTTAAGGCACTCTTTTTCTCTACCGCATATGACTGAGAGGGAGATTTTAAATCATATTATTATTGATTTTATGTTTTTACTGCTCTACTGTTTTCTGTTGCACTTTTTAATCATGTAAAGCACATTGATTGGCCTTGTGTATGAATATACAAATACATTTGTTGTCATGATGACATGATTTGGTTTTAATTTTAAATTGGCATGAAATATCAGTCTCTCTTTTGCATTCTGTTTGCAGAGCGGCACGTGGTGTTAGTTATTATTATTATTAGTTATTCATTTAATTACATTTTTTTTTTTTTTTAAATATATATCTATTCCTATTTGAAAGGTTGAAAAGGTTATACCCAGAGTAAGTAAGTATGTATATTTAGTCAAGTAAGCATGGTTATTTTTCAAACTGCATTTATTCTTGTCTTATAATTTGAATTGTGAATTTATTTCGACAGTCTTCTGGAAAAAAAAAACCCGCACAAACAACAGTCATTGTCCAACTGTCTTTATCCTTTAAAGGAAAAATGTTCTGAAAAATCCACTTTTGCAGTGTTTTTGAACACATATGGGGTAACTTGAGTGTCCACCGGCACACAAAATGTGAAATAAATCCATCCATTCCTTTGTTTGTTGTCTGTGTAAGTCTTACAACACAGAGAAAAGTGCTCCGTTTCAAATTTTCTGAGTTTGTGATGTCACAAGTTGAATCAGGCTTTGCTTTGAATTCCAACTGCGGAAGACACAAGAAGGAAGTGGATGGATTTCATTTTCAATGGCAATGTCTCCTCCGTAGTTAGGAAATACTTGTTAGTGTGTGCCAATCACTTCAGCCCCGACTGTTTCCATAACCTCATAACTCGTTTCGGGACACCCGGCGGAAGAGAGGGGGAGGGGGGAGGGGGAAAACGGAGCGCTTTGAATGAGCTGTTTTATACCAGGTCTTAAACCTCCCCTTTTGCTTGATTCATCAAACCCCAGAACAGATGTGACTCAGACTACAGGGAACTGTTTAAAAAGGTGAAAATGGTTATAATATGTCCTCTTTAAAAAAAACACAAATTAACAAAACATATATATATATATATATATATATATATATATATATATATATATATATATATATATATATTTTTTTTTTTTTTTTAATTTGGATGTCATGATTTGTAAATTAACTTCAGAATACACTTTTATCTTTAGGTTGTAATAAAAGCATAATAAGTAAAAAAGAAAAAAGAAAAAGAGCACGTAAAACAAGCATCAACTGAAAAGAAATTGTGCTCATATTGCACATGTGTCCCTTATCAAAAATGTTTCTATAAATAAATTAATAATACTATGAATGTAGGTGTAATTGTTTCTCCTCCCTTCGTGTAGCACTTTTATTGGAGTCCTCCTTTGGGCAACAGGACTTCAGGGAATGAAGATGTTAGCAAGTAGCTTTTGGTCAATGAGCCTTCATGTAGCAAGGTCACAATCGGCCTCTCTTCTCTTTTGAAGTGTGTAAGTGATCTCTGGAGAGGCAAAGTAGCCAAGTTCACAGAGTCTTACAAAAATCACTGCTCCTTCCTTCTGTGTGTGTGTGTGTGTGTGTGTGTGTGTGTGCGTGCGCGTGTGTTTGTGCTTGATGCTTAAACAAGTTTCAGCCAGTGCTCGAGTTCAATGGCCGTGTTCTTTTAACTAACAAGCCTTTTGAGTATTCATCAGTATTATGCACTACAGAACACTACGGACGCTGTCTCACATAATTGTGTTCGCTTCATTCCGTGGACAACTTCTACTTGTGTGTTAAAGGGGGCTGATAGTTTAGCATCCGTGTAGATTTAGCAACACTTAGCAATGGGGAATGGAGGATGTAGCCTCAGGGGCTATTTGGCTTGAAGAGTCATGATTTAATGAGCATCATAGAGAGCGAGAGAGAGAGAGAGAGAGAGAAAAGACAACAAGAAAATATTCCAATCTCAGTATTTATTGTTATTGTGAAAACTGAGTACATAATCCTCGAAAGCGTACAATGTCGATATCTCGCCACAAAAGCCCCACGAGGCTTGTGAATACTCAAGGCAGCAGAAAGCACATTATTTAAATTAATTTGAATTTTAATGCGAATATAAAATAGGAATGAATCACTGTAAACTAAAGCACTGGTTTTTGTTCTTCCTTTAGTTTGTATTGAATGTTTAGTTTAGCCAAAACCTCATCTTACTGTGTAATAGTAAGATAGGGAACGTGAGCTGGGTTTAGACCATCATGAGACAGGTTAGTTTTACCCGACTGATGATGTGTTGTTGCAATAGTAACTTTAATTCATTTTTAAAACTAAATAAGTTAAAACAGAGCTTGATTTGATTTTATAACCATCAGTTGTTCTTGACACTAAAGCTCTTTTGGGGTAGGGGTGAAATACCGTTCATGAACTTAGAATTTTTAAGAAAATAAATGTAATTCATCAACCCATCCATCGTCTACAATCGCGAATCTGGTTCAATCCAGTTGGTTTCTGAAGTCTAACCCAGTTAACTGAGGGAAAGGCAGATTCTGAACAGCCCTTTACATGTTTGGATGCCTTTAGTGTTATAAGCCCAGCAATAATGACTTCATTTATTCTCATTATTAACTAGAAGGGTCGTACTGGGATACACAACTGTTGATCACATCTGTTTTGGTTGTTGATGCAATTTGCAAAAGACAATTTTTTCATTCGTGCGTTTGTGATAAACCCACTAGATTTTTATCTGTTCTGTAACTACAGCTTGTCTAGACTCTTAAAAAAATAGTATTGTATTTGGAAAGTTCAGAGATTATGTTTGAAATTCATAAATACATCATCATATTTAATATTTGATATTGATTATAAAACATCCAATTCTCAATGGTTGTGTCGTATCATAAAATCCATCCGTTTTCCTCAGAAATGTTTCTGTCAATCATATATTCTCATTGTCATTTAGCTGTACACTTGAAACTGGATTCAAATTGTGGGATGTTTCGCACTTGTGCTGACAGACAGGTTCATGTGTTTGGCTTGCTTCAATCAAAACTACAAGTAGAAATCACAAAATCACACTCCTGCATTTTTTGCTTTAAACAAAAAGGCAGTTTAACATGGTGAGATGAGTAAAATATAAATATGATATGTTGTAGATATGGAAGGTTGATTGTTCTTCTCTTAAGTCTTTAGTTTTCCTTTTTGATCACATTTTGATTACATATTATCAATTTTCCTCAAGAATAATTAAACCCCAAAACTACATTTTTATGAAGTATTGTTGTTGATTGACTCTTGTCCAAGTCTTAACATTTTAGTCAAAGTGTTTAAATTGGTGTATTAAAAATCTAAGAGTGACTGTCCTCTATGGGTTTAAACCCAGTTATTAATATCATATTTTGTATTGAGTAGGTTGTTGGACTTTATTGTATAAACAGGGCGTGTCTTAACCGATCCCGGAGCCCCGCCCATAATCAAAGTATTTTTTTTTTAAATTTCCAGCCTCGACTCGGGGTGTGCATTGCCGTGAATCTGACGTCACAATACAATATATTCCCTAAACAACACGATATACATCACGATATATCGCAATATCAATTACAAATTTCACCTTTACAAGAACAAAATGGTATGAAATACAATTGTTTTTATTTTTTTTAAACTTGCAAGAACAAGTAAATGTTTACTAAGTGTAATTCAAGCACCAATATTAAACACAAGTGGTATTTTTAACAAAGGGTCAAATTACATTTTTCAAAAAAGCTAAAATTTTGCTTCTACAACAGATTTTGATTCTGTTAAGTTCTTATGTTCTTTAAAAAATCAATCAGTATGTTTCATGAAAAAAACTTCCAAGCTATGGTGTATTGAGGAGTGAGGTAGTTTAACAATGTCTTATGTGGTTCACTGACACCTGACAACTCAGCGTTTACGTGCTATGCATATGTTAGCGCAATTAAATGGGTTTTTCATTAAAAAAATAAAATAAAATAAAAAATAAATACATTTACAGGTTTAGGGATTAATTCTTGAAATTATTTTGGACTTACTTTACAAGAATTAAATTCTACCTTACTCTTATATAACTATTGTGATCACAAAAGAAGTCTGTGGACATGAGCGTAGTTTGCTCTCCTGGCAGGTCAATATACAATAGGCATGTGCTCGTACTGTCTTTTTCCACCTGTTACTACTGCTATTTAACACTATCCTGTGGGATCAATGTTCTCTGACAGTGTTGAGACTTGTAGTAATTTGTAGCCCTGTGTGGTAAGACAGCGAAATGTATGGGCAGCAGTAGCGCTGGAAAAGACGGTGACTGAAGCGGACATATCTTATCTTAATGTGGGGTTAAATGGCACCCTGCCATCCAAAGATTGGATTTAGTACCACATGGAGCTCTGAATGGAGTCTGAATAGTCTTAACTTGATATGTGAGATGAATGAGTGTCTGTAACCAGACCAATTACCATTTTACAACGTACTTCAATGTTTTGGCCCACCCCTACTTAGAATATCACCAGCGAATTACAATATGAATATGAGCTTGTTTTTATTTATAAGCCTAATTACTGTACGTCTGCAATATTTGCACGCTTGTCAAGTGAAGGGCTTTGTGCGCGCAGAATAAAAGCTAAAGGTCTTGTAATTATGTTTACGTCCGGCGATGTAAAATCCCAGGGTTGTAATGATCAGTAATTATAAATACTTTTCAGTGTGTCTCCTGCCTCAGCTGGGACTATTGTGTGGTGGGAAGTGCAGAGTTGGTGCTGCTTAATTATGACATTGTGCATGTCTAAACGTATCAGTCGGCTTGAGCCTGCAAAACACTTCCAGTGCGTAATCATGCTCAAGTCAGACTTTAAAGAGCTCATTACAGTTAGTTTTCTAAAGAGCAGCTTATTAAACACAGTTACCTAATAAGCATCTTTGGTGGCGCAAATTGGTAAAAATGGTAATGAGTCTTAATAGGGTGCGTTTCAATTACAACAGCTTTCACATCCCCCTCCAACGAAGTCCACCCCTTTCCCTCCCCGCCACGAAACCAAAAAGAGGCTGTACAGTCCAACTCTTTATACTGCAAAACCCTCCTGGAAGGCATTTCTGCTTTCTTTCTCAGTCACTCACCCTCTTGCTCTCCATCTCTATCTCTTTCTTCCTCTCGCTCTCCCGCGCACACATGGATGTGTGCACATGCACAGAAAAAGGAAAGCAAAACCACTTTGCCACCTCTGTGCTTCCTTTCAGCAGCACAGTAATGAATAGAGAATTGTGCAAGCAGTGGTCCAATTTACGAGCTAGGAAATTGGATGGACATAGTGGAAGCTTACTCTTGTTTGCTTAAAAATGGCCTAGGCTACCGGATTAATAGTTCCTCAAAAGGTCAGCATCTGTGTACCATCGATGATCATCGCTGGACCAGAAATTAAACACCGCCATACAACAGTATCAAGTCAAGCCAATGTCAAATCCATTCAGGCTTCTTTGTCTTTTTGTAAATCAATGTGTTTTTCTACACATGTTGTAGACATCTGACACATACACCGCAAATACAACAATTTAACAAAAGATTATCATTAAAAAATCAATCATTTACTCTAAAAGAAAGGAATAAAAAGTAAAAATTGCCGCTTGAAAGTTTGTTTTCATCTCCATCATAAAAACTCCATTTGTTGACATTTTAGCGCTTTGCATTGTGGGTTGTGGAGTCCCGTACACAGATACATAAGTGTTTTTACGTAATTCTTACTGTGATTGTTTTTTCCTCATCTTTGTTCTAGTGTGTTTCCAGTATTCCCCGTGATATCAGAATGAAGTAAAAACACTTCTATGCAGCCATCTCCATATCCCACAATGCAATGCGCAAAAATTTCAACAAACATAGTGAAGATGAAAAGAAACTTTCAAGCGGCAATTTTGACCTTTTTCCTTCCTTTTCAAGTAAATTATTTTTGATTCATTGATCTATGAGGCATACACTATGATTTTTATCTAATTAAAAAATTTACGGGGTTAGCCCTTTAGACGATCAGCCTCGATGGTAAAACAGTGGCACCAAAGTGACAAACATTAGGTTTTAAGTAACACAAAGGCCTCATTTGTTTGTCACTGGAATTTGTGCTGGAGCCTCAGGCTCTTTAAGAAAATCCACTACAAGGGAGCTCTTTTTCAGAAGAGGACAAAACCTATTCTTGTTATATTGATTTTCTTTTGTATAAAGAGTAGGTGATAATCCACTCCCTGTGCAAGAATGCATGTGTGTTTAAGTGTACAAATGCATTCCTGTCAGACAGAGAGCCAGTCTGTTTATATTAAACTGTGCGTCTCAATCTACTGGTGTGTACACAAGAATTAAAGTCTTCTGTTGTGAGTAACTATTGTCTTATAAGACTATTTAAAGTCAGATTATTGTATGGTTTGTAAATAATCACAGTCTTTTAAAGATATACTCAACGTCCGATATCTCACACTGTTATTTCTGAGGTTAACTGTTGACCTGTCAAGTGCGTCTCCATCCCTTACGCATCTCTTGATTCAATCACGTTTTTTTATTTTTTAACTTAATCTAAAGCAGGTTTATAAAAGTAGAGAAGTCAATGCATATTTAACGATTCAGTTTAAAATATTTGTTCCTTTTCTACAGAACAAGTTTAGAATTTCTTAGAAAATGAAATACGTAGTTTATTATGTGCAAATTCTTGGTGGGCAAAATGTTTACAAAAGGCTTGTACCAAACCTCACAAAGTATGTCAGTTATTGCAGAGATAACAAGCAAACAGCCCTGAACTTGTTTTGCTATTTCCCAAAGATGGGTTGTTTTTAGCAGTAATTTGGAAAGTGTAGTGGTGGTCTTTTTTTTTTTTTTGCTTCCTCTGTATGTATGTTGTGAAATTAAAATGTAGTTCATCCCTTTGAAAGCCCGCACTTATGACATTAAAGACCGTTATTTTAATCATAGGAGATTCGCAAAGACAGACAAATATCATATAATTCTATATTTTTGCGTAACTGTAACAATGCAGAAAAAAAAAATGTCCAAATGTAAGTTTTTGTAACAAATCTCAGTTAATTTTTTTATTCATTTATCTACAGTGTTCATTGTGGGCTTGAGCATTTAGGTTTAGCCACATTATGATCCTCATAGGCTTCTTTTTTTTTTTGGACGTTTTTTTTTTCTCCTTTTATAATCATTATCTTGGATGCCTGACAGCCATGTGAGCCAAAGCATGAATATCTTTGACTGAAACCTTGTAAATTAACACAATTAGAGGAGCATCAGCTTGCTAATTAGCTGTCTGGTGTGGCGGGTGGGCAAATGACTAGGAGGGCGTCAGAAGGGAGTGGGCAGACAAACACAGCATTTTGTAATCCGCCTCTCGACAGTAGATATTTCTTAAATCCTGTGATATGGACTTAACCTATTGAAGTGTAAAATAAAGCTGTGTATGGAAAAATACAAACATTCGAACAGATGGGAACAGTTTGTATGATTTTTCTTTTCATATCGTCTTGTAGCCGTTGGTCATTTCAGTCAGATTAGCTTTGATTAAAGATGTGTAGGACTCGGTATATTATCTAGGATTTTTAGAAACTGTAATCTTAAATTGTCTACCTTCTTTGGGGGTATACAGTAGTACATTTGCTGATAATCCAGGGCTGAAAGATGGATCATCAGTATAAACTTTTATTTGCAGATTGACTGCAGGGTTTATCTGGATTATTTCTGTCATTCAAACCCTTGGAGCTACATCCGTATACAGAGAGAAGCTGTAGAGAAGAAAAAAAGACAAGTTAAACATCTTTTTTTTCTCTCTTCTTCACTCTGAAGACAAGGAAGCAGTAGGCAGACTTGATGTGGATGTAATTCACGCTGGGCTGAGGGGTTTGTGTGATGAAAGCGACAGAGCGCTGCCAAGAAAGATTGCTTTGCCGCTCTCCTTCAAGCAGATTTGAAACTGTCACAGAATGCTTCAGATGAGAGTTGGATTATGGACTGACCTGCAATGTCTGTGTCACTCAAGTCTGTGTTTATACCATGCTAACCAGGTTTTTACGCCCACCTCATCACATTAGCCCTTATGTGTTTTTTTATTTTTTAGTTTCTGCTGTCAGTATTGTAGGACTATGAAAAATAAAAGGATTGCAAACATTAATAAGGAAATACTGAACTAATATCATATAATTTTCTTCCAAATGTCAATAATAACCTAAATTGTTGGGTTTTAATAAAAAAGAAAAAACATCTAAACGTTTGGAAAAACAAATACAAACTTGCCGTCAATGTTTTTTTATTGATAAAATATGTTTGAAAATCTGTTGTGAATGAGTAGGACTCATGATTTGTTACTAATCTAGACATATTTCTTCTCTATGTAAAAATGTAGGTCTAAAGATGCAGTGGACCCCAGAGCACACACAATGGGCTGAACAGCACTTTGACATCTCATCCACTACCCGTTCCCCAGCACACAAAGTCGAGGTCTACCGGGGGCATTTACAGCGAACATACCAGTATGCGTGGGCCAACGATGACATCTCAGCACTTACAGCCTCCAATCTGCTTAAGAAATATGCAGAGAAATATTCTGGGATCCTTGAATGCCCAAATGAAAGAGCCCTCCTGTGCTCCTACACCGATAGCACAACTGGACTCATGAATGGACGCAAGTCAGAGAATGAGTCCTGGCAGGAGGGGATTTACCCAATGAACTGTGCTCCAGATGTTATATCTGTGAGCAAAGCTGGAATGGCAGCTGCTCTACCCCCTACAGATGTGTCTGCGAGCATAGGCAGCTCCCCAGAGGTAGGCAGCAGCTTGTCTGAACCTAACTTTTCCAGCAGTAACTGTGGGAGTCACACAGCTACGACTGTCCTCTCGGGCCTCCCCTCTCAGGAATATAGTGCCAGTTACAACGGTTCATATTTGCATTCCAGCTACAGTGGCCAGAGCACCCCAGCTCTCCCCTCCCCACATCCGTCTCCTTTGCACAGTGCTGGGCTATTACAGCCACCCCCACCCCCAACTTTAGTGCCGAGCTACAATCCTGGGTCCCCAAACCTTCCCAACTACAATTATCCTTCAACAGGGTATGCAACACAGACTGCTGTTGGTCCTGGTTATAGCACTGGGGGAGCACCTCCTCCCTCTGCTTATCTACCATCCGGTATTGCAGCTCCCACACCCATCCCTCCGTCCACACTGCCTGGCTACACCTACCAGTCCCACAATCATACACCAATTGCACCAACACCTTTGAATGGCAGCACGTCCAACTCATTAAAACGGAAAGCTTTCTACTTGAGCAGTCATGGAGAAATGGACTCAACTTATGCTAATTTCAACTACAACCATCAGCACTCTTCACAGAGTCCCATGTACAGAACAACAGACAGTGTTTCTGACTCAAATAGGGGCAATGGCTTTGAAAGAAATCCAGAGGCATCATCTTTAGCTTTCAAGCCAACCAAACCGTCACTATCTTCTGATCAGCAGAGGAAATTTAACTTGCACTCTGGCAGAGCGCTAACCCCTCCATCCTATGGATCCTCCAAAAGCTCGGCTGGCGATCTCAGAACTGATGAACCGTTCAACAAGTTTGGATCTCCCCTTATTGGTGAACAGACTGAAGAGCACAGACAGCATCTCTCTCACTCCCTAACCGGCCCCGACATAGGTGCGACAGCCTCGTCTATTCATGCTGCTGAAGAACAACTGAAAAACAGTGACTCAAACCTGGTGGAGATGGTGACGACAGAAATCCTTCAACAGGGTTCTACACTGGACTGGAGTGACATTGCAGGTCTGGATATGGCCAAAGCAGCCATTAAAGAGGAGGTACTTTGGCCCATTTTAAGACCTGACATGTTTAGCGGACTTGCCACATTACCTCGAAGCCTACTTTTATTTGGACCTCAGGGTACCGGCAGAACTCTGCTGGCTCGCTGTATGGCAAGCCAACTAGGAGCTGCATTTTTACGATTAAGTGGTTCAGCACTGGTAACCAAGTGGTTGGGAGAGGGAGAAAAAATTATCCAGGCTTCATTCCTCGTGGCCCGCTGTCGCCAGCCATCTGTAGTCTTTATCGGTGAGGTAGATCTCCTTCTGTCAGTTCAGCTCAGTGATAAGAGCCCAGTGAATCACCTTAAATCCGAACTCCTCATACAACTTGACAGTATTCTTACCTCTGCTGAGGACCACGTTCTCGTGGTCTGCTCCACCAGTAAGCCTGAAGAGATTCCAGAGTCCCTGCGTAGGTACTTTACCAAAAGACTGCTCATCCCCTTGCCTGACGGGACAGCGCGGCATCAGATAATCAGCCAACGGCTCTCACAGCACAACTACTGTCTTAGTGACAAAGAAATGTCACTACTGGTTCAGAGGACAGAGGGGTTTTCAGGGCTGGATGTGGTCCAACTATGTCAAGAAGCTGTGGTAGGTCCTCTTCATGGCATGCCTGGTCCTGATCTTTCAAGCATCCACCCAAGTCAAATGAGACCAGTCTCCTACCAAGACTTTGACAATGTGTTTTGTAAATTCCAGCCAAGCATATCACAAAAAGAACTCGATATGTATACTGAGTGGAATAAAATGTTTGGTTGTAGTCCGTAAAGAAGACATGTCCACTTTCTTTTCTCAATTAAATGTTCAATGGGTTCAATGGCCTTCAGTCGGACAGTGGTGGCATAGATAGAAGACAGTCTGGGTTTCATACATTTGTAAAAACACATGTTGTGCTTTATGTAGTTAAAGCCATGTGCTCACTCATCATTGAAATGTAAATATACATTAAAAATTATATAAAAATATATACATATGGATATTATAAGGTTCTGCTGATCTTGAGATTTAGTTGCTATCAAGTGCCTCAGGTGGGGCTGTTAAGGTTTAATCTCTACTTTTTAGTGACATGTGCTTTAAAAAAAAAAAAAGCTTTATGAGGTGAAAAAAAAATCTACTTGCTTTTTTTTGTCTTTGATAACAGTGTTCCTCAGCGCTGTGTGTTTTGTGCTCTTTGTGAACAGTTGTGAGTAATTCAAACTTAAATTCGATTTGTTTACATTACTTCACTCGAGCTCCATTTCAACTGAAGTTTTTTTTCAAGGCATTGAAATCTTGTAAATGTAATTGTTTGCTTGAGTTTTCAACCTTAAATCACTAATGTGACTCAATTTGAAAAACCACTTGCTTTGTAGTTGCTATTCAAATATTGCTAAATTGGTAATTCTGTATTCAATCATTTCTTATTGTTTTTTATTATTGTTTGCAATCAAATTTTCATCTTTAAAAAACAAACAAAAATCAAGGCTGTGGGATACCTTAACAGCAAAATGTAAAATTATTCCTAAAATGAATATATGGGGGCAGTGTTGCATAATGTTACAATGCAAAGTGGTAGTTTGTTTTACACTATTTTCTTTTGCAATTGTTAACAATGAAAACTAATTTTAATCAGAGATCATTTTTTGGGGAAATTGGAGCCATTTTTATGTCGTGTTTTTTTTTTTCCCTTCATTTACACCCAGTACATTATTCATTATTCAGCTTGTAGTGGTGCAGGTGTGAGTAAAATTCAAAAGCTGCAGACAAACATCTTGAGGTTGGGAAACTGCTACCCCCAGGCTATTTTGTAACATCCAGCTGCTGTTTTATCATTAATGAAACCTAAGGATTATGTATAGCCTAAGTTCTTTTCTACCTCAGTTTGTTTCTTATCTTTCAAAGACAATTCGCAAAGACAGCAGCTGCTTATGGACAAAAGCGATACAACATGGCATTTGGTTACTCGAAAAAAAAAACACACACAAAAAAAAAAAACAGCTTTACAGTTTTGTAATTCCCAAGACAATCCCATCACATAATGCATGTCATGTAGATTCCAACAGCATATCATGTTTAGGATCCACTATTCTTTTGCCTTTGGACAGGTTTGTTTTATCAGCAGTCATTGGTGGGTCTTTCAGCCACACATTATCACTCCAAATCTGTAATATTAGAATTTCTGAAGCCGATGCACATTCTGTTTTTAAAAACGCTCTGTTCAGCTTCCAAAAGTTGATTCCCTGCAGGCAGTGGTTGTCATATCCATAGAACAAGTAGCAGAAGGTCTAAGTTTAGAATGACCCTAAGTTGCTGTCAGTAATTGTTCAAAAATATATTGCAATATATTTGATCTACTAGCTATTATTCAATCCCCCCTGGTTGATGGAGGCTAATAAAAGTTCATTAATGTGAATAGAAGTCATTTTAGTTGAATAAGGGCATGATATACTAAAGGTTTGAATGCAAAAACAATAAAATACCGTTACATCTTCTAACCCTGGGTAATGAATATTGCAATTAGCACATTTGACAGGCAGGTCACAACTGTCACAGCTTTACCTACAGATGGCTGCAGGCATTAGCTGCAAGGACAGACATGAAGGGAAAATGAAAGGCGAGAGAGATCATAATCTTTACTGCTTGAGTCAACATTTTTGGAATGAATGAATTCAAAATAATTAAACATTTTTTCTTTTGTTCCTTCTTGACATCAACTGTTCCCTTTAGTTTTCCCCACAGCATTGACTTTCTCACAGTCCGCCTCCCTCATTGTGTTTCTCATGGTTATCGTCAGATTTGTTTGCTGTAATTCAAGATTATGTTTATTCGCATTCCACTAACACCTCCAACATTTCATTTTGCGCTTGCAGCTACTCGGCTCTCCCACATGAGAGCTTGCACTCTCACATTATTGCAAAACCCAGACTTAAATGAGACTGTCTACACCACTTTTGCACCTGTTGTCATCTGCTCAGGCAACAGGTGTGTGTGCCGTCTAAATCTTTATTTGGCATCATAACTATGGAATTCAAAACTCAAGCCCCAAGTCTTCTACACATTAGCCATTAACAATGATGACTGTATAGGACTAAACCTGAGTACTTTTTTGTCACAGTAGAAAGGCAAAAATGACAAAATGTGTTTTACTCTAAAGATTAGTAGCTGCAGAGCATCTGAAATATGTTTATTAATGTATCTCTTTTTGAGAATGTTAGTAAAGTATCTGAACAAAAAGTAGCTACTTTTGGCAACAGTAATATATTTGATACCGGTAGTTTCACAGTTTGGAAGTTGTGTGACAAATTCAGTTTCACAAAACAGTAAAAGGCACTTAAATTAGCCCAGAAAATGAATAAAATGAAATCTGGAGTCACTATTCATACTACTTCACTATTCCTTATTCATAATTTAACTAGGACCATACATTTCTACATATTACATGAATTAAGAAGAAGAGAAAAAAACACTAAATCAAATTTAGCCAAATTGCACATGAATGCTGTGTAGAAATTATTCTTAAAACCACTTTGATTGTTACTAAAGATTAGTTAAGATTGCATTGTATTTGCAAAGGGACATTTCAACTAATGTGTAGTATTCATAATTATTGTTCTGATATACCTATTGGTTTAATTATCATATATAAAACAACAAAGGCCTTTGGATTATGAAGAAAATCCCTGACATTGACAGTTACTTTATTGAAGCTCATAAAAAAAAATACACAGCATGCGTTATCCGGGCTTGGTTTTCTTGCACATTGAGGTTTTTGTTTTTGTATGTTTTTATTTTTAAGCAGTGTGAACTTGCTTTGTTTTTCTTGCCCTTCGATTCACCATGGAAGCTGTATTTATGTGCAACTTTAAATATGGATTTCATGTTCAATATGAAAGAGGTGCGATTTGGTTGAAAAAGGTTTTCTTGTTTTAATTCTGTGGAATCAATGAAGTGTCTTTTTTTTTTACTTGGAATAAAACCAGAATGCTGTTAGTTTGTCCTTGTAGTGAAAAGATCCTTTTAAACAAATACCTGGAGGATTTTGAAAGGCAGACAGTAAAAGCTGTCCATTTTAAATGAAGATAAGATTCTTTTTTTTTCTTTTTCCATTTATACAAGTGGTAAAACAACACCAAGCATGTCCAAAACTACACCCAGACACAGTCAGTTTCACATTTCCAACACGTTTCTTACAAACAAATCATGCCACTGTGGGTCTTGAACTGACATGCACATGTTTTAATATAGAGCCAGAAAATTAACTGTTCACAAAGAGCGGAGATGGTTTTTTTGAAATGTCTTAAATTTAAATTGACTGCAGGCTGTATTCTGATACGTCAACAAAGCAAAAGACTTTCCCATACAGCACAATCAAGCACAATGTCCCAGTGGGCACATAAAAACTTACATCTTTCTTCATTTTAACAACCTTTTTGCCAGCTTGTACATATATTTGATGCAGTTATTTCTCACGCTATTGTTATTGCTGTTATTGTTCTTTAATATGGTCATTGATAAAGGGTAATGTGAATAAAGGGCCTACAGACACCTGTGCAGAATCCGATTTTTTCTGAATCTTTTAAGTATTTATGTAACTGAAACGTTGTTGAACTGCTTGAAATATTGAGACCATCCTTGTTTAATAACTGTTGTTTCTTTATAACCATTGCTACCTCATTGCTGCATATTGTACATGTAGTACTCATGTCCTGTCCTTTTGAATGTCACACATTTGTGGAATAAAACAAAAAAAAAAGAAACAAAAACAAAAGAACTATTGAACCCATGAGCTTGCCCTGAGTTGGATCTGAGCAGTCTACCTCAAAAAGACTGTTGTTACACTGTCAAGTACATGTCACTAAAGAAATATAGCACCTTGAGGACAAGTATCATGTAAACCTGCACATATTGAAAACCAATTTATTTACTATACCATGTTTTTATCAAACTTGTGAATGTTATTTGTATGGTCTCTAATGCCGATTCTTTTCCTAAAAAAAAAAAAAAAATTGCTTTAATCTTTTGTGCATTGTTGTGGTGCGCATGTTAACATGTAAATATGTGCACTTGCAAAATAAAATGCAAGTATAGGGAACAACAATGACATGATAGAATCTTGAATTTTTACTTTCATATTCATGTACAGGAGGGGAAAAAAACTTGCACATAGCTGTACGTATTGTACATTTGCTAATGTTATACAGCATACATACAAAAATGCACACATACATGTTTATATATGTGTATGTATTGCCATAATTACAGTACTGTCAGTTTCAATGTAGTTTAATTTAAAGGTACAAATGGTTATTAAAATACTGAATAAAGTTGTTTTTGTTTTTTCCTGACCTCTTGTTGCTTTTTTTTTTTATTCATTGACTGGTGTACCCCAACCTAGCACCCATTAAGAGCCAGAGATGGGCAGACCTCTGCAACCCTGGACAGGTATAAGTGTGTCAGCCACAATATTAGTGACTAAAGTTCTAAACATTTAAAAATGTACGAAAAAGATGATGAGAAAATGACCAACACCTTGTAAGTAACCAATGAAGGGTGGACTGAAGAAGTTATTGGTAGAAAGAGGAACTATACGAACATATGAAAGCCCTGCAGAAAAATCCTAACACATATCAAGGCTAACAAGAAGCAACAGTCATCAACATCCCCTGCCAGATTGGTTGTCATTATAACTCACAACCTTTCGCTAAATGTCCAAAATCTAAGAACTTAGATGTATACATGAGAAAATATTATCACATCAGAATATGAAATTACTAACTATCTTAAACAGTTTGTAAGAAAAGCTGTCCCCTTTGAAGATACCTCGAACAGAGTCCAAAAAGGGGAACAAGCGTTCTCCATTGCCGGCCCTAAGCTGTAGAAAGCTCTGCCCCTCCACATCCGAACAACCCCCACCGTGGAGTGTTTTAAATCTCGTCTTAAGAACCACTTTCATTCTCTGGCTTTTAGCACCACGTAAGTTGTGTGGTCCCCTGTGTCATTTTATTTATTTTATTGGTTTTTAATGTGTTTTTATTTCTATTCATTGTTTTATACTCATTTAGTGGTGAAGCTCATTTGTATTGCTTTGGTTTTACTGTTTTATGATCTCATGTGCAGCACTTTGGAAACGTTTTGTTGTTTAAATGTGCAATATAAATAAAGTAGAAAGGATTGGATTGGTTAAAATTTTAAAATGCTTTTAAAATGATCCTGCTAACAGACCAACAAACAAATAAATGGAAGCGCTCGTGCAGCGCAGACTTTCAAAAATGCCCAATTTTGTTCTTAGTGGTTTCCATCACTGACAAAATTTGTCATTGTTAACGATCGCGTATATGCGCGACTCAGGCCCCCAGGTTTTGCGGAGCCCATGATAGTACGTCACAAAGACACAAAGGATGACGGGCTTGGGGCGAGCGTCAGGACACAGGCCAAGGTGCCATTTGCAGTGAACACGTGGATATGAAGTTTATGAAGATGCGATTTAAAACGTGAAAGTTACAGGCCGAAATGTGTTATTATAGCGCAACCAAGTGGTGCACTTTTTGGTATGGGTGGTCTGTGTGCTCTGCTATATATACCCTGTAAATTTTACAGCCCTCAACATAATATTTGAGCTGAAATAAATGTTTGTTGTTTATGTTGTAATAAGCCACGCCCACTTTGACCAATCATGATTAACTTCGAGATATGGCCTCAAGAGCAACCCAGGTTCATACCCAACAAATTTGATAAAAAAAAAAAATCGGTCTTGCCATTCAAGAGATATACAGTACATTTCCCATAATTGAGTGCCCCCTAGTGGCCAACATTATTCAAATTTGTCTCATACCCTCAGAGCCACATGCCAACCAAGGATCTCAGATTTGGTGTCGTTAACATTTATTTTGACAGAGATATGCACCAGTTTGTGTTTTTATAGCTAGCTAAAAAACTTTACTCTTTAATAATTTGCGTATATTTTGACGGAACAACATTCTTTACTTAATTTTAGATCAAGTCAAACTGAAGACTCTAAGTGCCAATTCACGCTGATTTTGCACCACACAATTATAGGCAGAAATAGGCGTGGCCCAGCCCAGGTGATTCAGTGCTATTCAGGGAATCTGTGGATATGAGGTTTTTGAATGTGCGACATACGGTGTGGGAGTTAAAAGCCAAAACGCGTTGACCTTGGTTTTAGTGCCACCTGCTGGCAGACATTCACCAAAATTCATCTGTGCCGAAAAAAAAAACAATTAACAGGAAAAAAACATTCAATATTTGATATTTGTTTCCAAAACCAAAATAAAAAAACGGAAAATGCCTTGTTTTTCAAATTCAAGCTTTGGTACAGAAAACGGAAAACGAGCACCTTTATTAATTTTCTCCTTTACCGATTTGCCTAATTACGTGACCCAGAAGTGTACTCTCATCCGACGCTAACGGCTATGCTAACGGCAGTTCGGCATGACAAGATCGCTGCTACCAACTGTGCATCCGAAACGTGTCCTTTTCGCTTTAGCTGGTGTTGGGCACAGAACCTCCTCACGGACATTTCGGAGGATTTAGAGACTCCTAAGTATTGTGGAGCTAAAGATATCTCAGAATGTGGAACGCTTCACTTCCGGGTCACGTACTTAATGGAGAAAACAAACAGAGGTGTTCGTTTTCCGTTTTTCGTTTTCTGTACCAAAGCAAAAGAGCTTGAATTTGAAAAACAAGGCGTTTTCCGTTTTTTCATTTTGGTTTTGGAAACAAATATCAAATGAGTGTTTGTTTCGTTTTTCATGTTTTTGTTACATAATGAAAAACAAATGAACGAATGATACATGGATTCATGATGACCAATATACCTGTAAAGCCGTTTTCGAAAGTAATAAACACTGGTAAAAATATAACCTTCTTTGTGGAGGTAAAAAGGACCTAAACCTATAAACCCACCGAAACAAGTAATTACATTTAAAATGCATTAATTACAAACAAAACTATACTAAAACACCTGAAATCCGAACAGAAAATAATTTAGAAATCAAGGCTAATAATGCCCAACAATCTAA
The DNA here is from genome assembly GCF_900634775.1 of Gouania willdenowi. NCBI lineage: Eukaryota > Metazoa > Chordata > Actinopteri > Blenniiformes > Gobiesocidae > Gouania > Gouania willdenowi. The sequence continues at coordinate 11,988,401 of NC_041064.1, read as the reverse complement.
TCTAATTCTAAATAAAACCTTGACACTAAAAGCACAGATTTTGCTCTTTTATTTTTTAGTTTTGATTAATGGAAATATATTGTAAAATGTTGCAATAGAATTACTGATTCACCATTAGCTTTTTTCCATTCAGTTCTAGATGTTTATTTCTTTTTAAGGTATTGAATGTTTCATGAGTTTTTTTTTTCTTATTTTTTTATATGTACGTTTTTCATCCTTCTCTTTTAGCGCCTCATGGCCTTTCTCATGCTTGTATAACAGCAGCGTGTCTCCTGTGAGGGAAAGACGGACAGATAAACATGTATAGAGACGTATATACAGTACATATTCGGCTTGCTCTGAAATCCTTTAAGAAATCTGGCCCTTTGTTTCTCTCCTCTGCATTTAAAAAAAAAAAAAATCCATTTGACTGGAGGGGAAAAAATCTAGTCTGATAAGAGCAAAATAAAGTTGAGTCAAACAAATTACTCTTAAGTTATTAGTGGCTATTTTGTAAATATCAAAGATCAACTTGTCCCAGTGTTCTGTGCTTCATTTGCATTCTGATGAAACTGCAGTGGATGTGTGTGAACTCGAAGGTTATCTGTGAAGCTGCAGCGCCGAGCAGCCGAATCAGACAGCTTCGTGAGCGCCTGGCTCAAGAGGATGAGCCACAGACCTCTCTCAAATCATTTCCTTCATAACAATTAAAATATGCAAAGTGATAATTTTCCTTAAGTAGCCTTAAATGTGCAATCTATTTAAACGTAGGGGAAAGTGCCTAAAGCTTGCAGTGTGTGCATGTGGGGTGGGCGAGGAGGGTGAGGTGGGGGATAAATTATGCAAATAGCAGAAAGGACTCTTGAAAGCCTAATTTTTCCGTAATAAGCATACTGTTTCATTTGATTTCTTTTCGCCACTTATTAAAAGTGACAGTCCTTTTGCTGATTCTGATGGCTATATCTGATACCAGCCTCTGAATGTGAACGCTCGACTAAACGTCTAAGCATTTATTTTGTAGTTTTTAGAGGATGGTTACATCCACAAAGTAATTATGCAGTGGAGAGTCCAGAAATAAGGTTTAATTACACAGTAATCGCTTCTGATGGACAGTGGGACGTGTGAGCAGCGCCAGACTGCAATCCATCAATGACAAAAGTCTGGCTACTTTTAATTCCTCCTCATTTGCATCATAACCTCGGCACCAAGTTGCGCAAATGCTGTTAAATGTTAATAGGACCTGTCTCTCCACTCAAAAGGAATGCCTAAGCCATTTCAATTCTCTCTTTCACTCCCTTGCTCTCTCTGTACCCACTTTCCCTTTATAACACACACTATCTCACACAGTCCATCGCTCCCTCTCCCTCCCTCTCCTTCTCTAGCCTCAATTCTCACATTCTCACGAGTCTTCACATACATAGACCCTCTTCAAAAAAGAGAGGATGAGCACAGGGAGCAGTGTACGGTCACCAGTCTGCTAATTGGGTGCAACATGTAAAGTTTTATCTCCCGAGTGGTAACAAACCACATAGACAGGTACAAATTCTTCTCCTGTGTACATTTGTCTGTTGGTACAATATAGAGAAACTGTGGGTGTGGGTGTGTGTGCATGTGTCTCCTTCACACAGCAACAGAGCAGAAAGATTTTGTCACGTTGTGCAGGTAGTTTTTCTTATTACTTCCCCCAAGGAGGTAATATTTACACCAGCATTTATTTGTTTGTTTGTCTGTTATAGGATTATGTCAAAAGTAATTACTTTTACTTTTAAAATAGTATTAATTTAACCAAATGTGACTTTCGGCCATTGAAGATTCCATTATGATTTGGAGGGGATCTGCATATCTCTCATTATTGACAAAATTTCAGTAATTCATACGTTAGTTTTTAACCTATCTTTATGAAATATGACCCAACCCAGTTTCTATCCAGATTGCACAATTTAATCGAACAGGTACCCATACATTTGGACCAACTGTATGATTATTAATAGGGATAGGATAACATTTGACACTGTTTGCTCTTGTTTCCTTTGCGATTTCTTCGACCATTTAATTTGTTCCTTTAAAAGTCAAAACTGTTTTTTAACAGAATACACAAAAACCCTCCAAAACCAAACAATGAAGTCAAATCCAACCTCAAGCGAATCAAAGTGATTAATAAACAAAGATTAATATTAGGTTATTTTTTACACATAAAATATAATTATTTTTCTTTTTTTTTTTAAAGTTCAAAATATGAAATTTTGGAAATCCTTTATATCAAACAAAAGGAAATATTTACATAATTAACAACAATCATAAAAAGTCTTTGTTTTTAATCAATCATATATACAGTATATACAACCCTATAACAATGATGTTGGAAGGTTTGGTTTGATTCTTGGTTATCGTTTTCAATTCAGTCAGGTTTTGCTTAGAGGTTTTCTGGTCTCGACATGGTATGACAGTAGAGTTTTAAGTTAGTGTTGGTTTCTGTTGGGTCGTAGTTCATTTTAGATTCTATCTCGTCTCTGTCGACGGTTCAAGGTTCCCCTGTGTTACCTCTAACACCCAACTCTCTGCTGTGTCTGTGCACATGATTATGTGATTAAATGATCAGCTCACCCTTCTTTTAGCACACAGGTGTCCCACTCATTATTTTAGGCTGTTCACAGTTGTTGTTTTTGTCTTTGTCTGTCTCTCTCTATCAGCCGTGCTTTGAGCTAAGTAAAAAAAAAAAAAAAAAGGGTAGTTGTACGAGTTGTTCTGATGACATCAAGCATGTTTGTTCCACTAAAGAAAAGATGTGCACATTCAAAGAACACCTTCAAATTTCTAACCTGAGCAATGCCAAATCGAGCTATTTTCAGCCAAATGTGATATAGTACAGTCTGTTAGGAGCTCGTTTCTGTAGTGCTTTTCACCACATTTGTGTTATTATTAATATGTTTTTGTTTTATTATTATGTATTATTGATTGCAAAAAAAAGAACAACAAACCAAGGATGTGTGTTGTAGGTAGACTGTAAGTATTTGCCAGGTTGGGTTTGTTTTTATTGTTAAAATGTTAAATGCCAACGTGTGCAACCCCAAACAAAGTTTTTGCAGGTAAGATGACGCCAAGCATTCTTTCCTTAGGAGCAGTTACTTTGTTTAACTTACATTTATACATAATACTCATAAACACTGTTGCTTCAGTTAAAGCAGAAATCCGGAGTTTCTGAGGAACTAGCCTTTTCCTATGGTCTACTTCCGGTGGTCATTCATATACGTTAATGTATATAAGTCCCTCCTTCGTCCTACAGACCTCTATACAAATGGAAATGATCGCCGAGTGCGCCCAGCCAATAGGCTTCAACTTCCTGTTTTTGAGACTGTCAATCAAAGTAAATGCGGAACTGTGCACGGAAACAAGGCCGCGCGTCACAACAGAAAACAGGTAACCTGACCCATAAACCCATATCAATGCGACCCGATGTGACTTTGTTATGTTCCCTGATGTGCATGCAGAAAAGTAGAGGCGTGGCTTCTGGTAGTTTGCAGAGGCAGTGGGAGGAAGTGAAGATGTTTAGGGCGGGACATTCGAGACGTTTCCTCAGAAACTCCCGGTAGCAGCTTTAAAGCTTTCAACCATACAGATAATGTGTTTAATTATATGGATAATAACTGATAAACCCAACTTTCTACTTCACATTTTGCAGCTAATGTAAAGAGTTTTGCATAGGTGTTACAGTGTGAAGTGTGTTCACAATTTACCATTGAAAAAAAGTGCCTTAAGTAACTGAACTGTGTTTAAAGTTTGGCTGAAAGTGTGTTTGTTTCTAAAAATGAGCTCAGACCTCAGAGAATGTGGTTCAGAAAACGGGGATTAGTGTTTTACCACCTGAGACGAACTGTGATTGAAAAGTGTTATTGGTGCGGTCGAGACATTTCTGTCTCCTCATCAGGCTTTCATAAGGTTGATTAGAGCCAGGATGTGTCATTATCAATCTGACTCCTTCATACATTGTAAGCATGCTTCATATTATACCTGGGACATCCCAGTGCAATGCAGCATATTTCAAATATAGTCGACAGCTCAGACATCAGACTCTGAGGACCACTTCAATGCTACGCTTTCTATTTATTGTAATAACTTAGAAACACAGCACAGTTTGTACTTTATTCATCCCGTTGCGACATACAATCCACTATACACCCTCAGATATTTAATGCTGTGACCTTATTAATTCCCTGGCATTCAATGTATATCTGTTTAGGATCAAATAAGATGGCAAACACATTAAACAACAAACTAAATTTCTCTGCGTTATACTAGACAACAAAATTAGTTGCCAACCGCATATTAAATACGTTCAAAAAAAGATTTCAAAAAGTATAGCTGTACTCAACAGAGCAAGACATGTTTTGAATTATAGCGCACGCCATACATTTTATTGTTCAATAGTTTTACATTATCTCACATACTGTGCAGAAGTTTGGGAAAATAACTACAAAACAAGATTACAACCATTTCACTTCAAAAACGAGCAATACGTGATGTTCATAGTATAGGATATTTGGGCCACTATTCAATACATTAAAATGACTAACATTAGCAGAAATTGTAGCTTTTCAAACAAGTAAAATAGCATTTAAAGCACAAAAATAAACCTTTTTTGGGCGTGCTGTCATAATAAAGACGGGACTTTGGTTGTGGGAGGTCAACATTATGTGTTACGACCCATTGATACTAATGGAAAACGTAACTACTTAGCTGGAGCCACGTGTATTGTAAGGCAGCATACTGTATATTAGTGCTGTAACAGTGGGAGAGATGTCTCTTACTCTCACCATCCACTGAGCTTGATAACAAGCAGACCCCCTGCATGGGTGCTATCAGGTTTGAACGTCCTCGGGTCAGTGCCACCAATGATCTGCTTCAAGTGTTTGGAGCAATCGCTGTGTTGTGCACTGTAATATGGTTTCACAGACGCAGTAAAGTTCTGTGCGTGATTGCCTGAATGTACGTTATTCTTCAGTTTTAGACAAAGTGGACAAAACTGTGTCATCATTACTGTGTGATTCCTTTTCAAAGAGGTAACGATGGATGGCACCTGTGAGGACATGCTGGTAGTAATGATTACCATTTTTTGTTTTTTTTACAATGTTTACATGTTCTCTCTGTGTTTACAAAGCAAGTGTAATAGTTAGTTGCTGTCAGAGGTGAAAGTAACAGATTCCAAGTACTTACATAGGGCCGGCCTTCCCGCCAGGCAACCCAGGTGGCCACCTAGGGCACCATCTGCTGGAGGGGCCCCAAATTGCACCCCCCATTATTATACATTTTTTTTAATAATAATTTGAAAATGTATAATAAACGTGAAACACACCCTTTACAACCACTGTACATGTTTTCTATTAATTAAATATTAATATTAAAAATCTGTAACTATAACTGCTAATCTTCTGCCCATATTTATATTTATTTTATTTTAATTCTTGTTCTATTCTTCATAATTCTATTGTGTTGTTTGCACAGTGTGTTCTTTGGTTTTAAGATTTGTGTTACTGACTAGTAAAACCCAACAGGAAAGTAGAAATGTCCTTGTACTGAAACTTTCATATGTTATTTGAACATTTGATTGCACTGTTTTGCATTGCTTTTGGATTTTGCACCATAGTTATTGAGACATTTGCACTATTCCTGTAGGTGTTATATTGTATTATAGTGAATTATTCAAAATTTTAAAATAGGTAGTATTTATTGCCTTGGGAACCGAATGACCCAAAGGCCCTGTACTCACGTTACTGTAATTGAGTTGCTTTTACGGGTGTATTTCTAAATCAGTAAAATTTTCTTTTTTTATTTGCAATTTATAACATACAAACAACTTGTAAATGTAAGAATGTAAAAAAAAAAATAATTAAATCAATAAATACAAAAAACCACAAAACAATAAATAAATAAACAGAAAACAAAAACTATAATACGAAGGGTAAACATTTTCAGGGGCATTTCCTGGGTGCATTTTACTTCTTAGTCATTCTCAAGTGATCCGTCATCTTACTTGTACTTCAGTACATTTTAAAAAAGTAAAATATTTTGTGACATTTCTACATCCAACCATTATTGAGTAAATTGTTATTTTTTTGTTTTAAAGTGATAAATAACAATGTGAAACAAAGAAATAACCAGACAACATTTAAATGCATCACATCATAGCCGACCAATCAGATTAAACGTAATACACGGCGCCAAAATAGCATTGAATGGAGGTTATTTTCTCAGTTTTAGAGTTTATAAATGTCGCTTTTTAAGTTTATACATGAGATGTTTACTGTATGCAAGGGAACCGTGGCAAGATTTATTACCAAAAAGAAGAAGTGTGGGGTGAAAGTAACTAGTAACTATTACTTTGAGGACTACTGAATTGATCTCCTTTTTACTTGTACTTGAGTATTTTATGTATGACTTACTTGTACTTTACTTGTACTTGCGTAGGATGCATCAGTACTCTTTACACCTCTGGTTGCTATTAGGAAATATCTTTAAAAGTGTAATAGTGTCTATGATGATCTTTAATCTCATTGACTGGTGGATTACTTGAGTATGTCATAACCTCTGAGTGAAAACAAGGAAACCTGATGGCAAACAGAGAGAGAATGAATACACATCCAATAGTCACACAGTCCACTTGTTATGGCAATCATCTGAAACACAGAACGTCACTCTTTCAATTTCATCCCCTCCACTGTGCAAACCACCCTCCATAACGTCATTATCTCCAGGAGATCTGCAGGGTCCTCTGACAGGGCCATGTTATCCAGGCACAGAGGAAATGCAAATAGATTTCATATCAGTCATGGCATTTTTTAAACCTTCCCACATGTTACACCGACTGTCATTTTAGCGAATGTTATGAAAATCAGAGGGAAATGTCAAACTGTGGACCTACCATGTAATATGCAACATGTTGTTTTCTCTGATCACAAACTCAGGCAAGATAGCTCATAATGTCACGTTTAATACTTTCAAACTAACCCTGCAAACTGCAATATTCTGACCTTCTGATATTCTGATGCTGGTGCAACTTTCCCTGCACCAGTACCAATAGAGTGCTAGCAGTGTTGGACCTGCTAACCATGCTTACTGTATGCAAAAACATATGTTAATCCATCCTGGTTTTCTCCTATCATCATGAATCCACATCATCCCTACCACTGATGAACTAATGTCACATAAAGATCATTTATAACAACACAGGCACTGCACAGCACTCCTAACTGTGAGATGTAGAAACCATTGCGATAAAGTTTACGTCCAATTTCAGAAAATCTTGAAACACGATTTAAAAAATTGGCACAATACGGATGAAGTCATCTGTAAGGGTGAGACATTATATAATGATATAATCAGAATGAAATCATCCATGTGTGGGAAGTTACACAACCATAATAAAGCGACTGCTGTGCACCAAACAAATCTGACTTTGAGATGCATGTGTGTTCCTGCTGCTGATTTTTTATGTTTTTGTTAGCACATTGTTAAACTACACAACGTTCTATTCCTGTATTGCAATCCTCTTATTATTATCACTTTATGAATGAATAATGTTAATAAATGTTAATTTACCTAGTGAAAATGTTTCAAGTTAACATGAGTTTCTCATACAGTAAAGGACACCTAGGGAAAAAAATGTCATAAAAGCCTTTCTTTTATACGTAGGACGATTTATTGCACAAGATATTGCAATATTAAAATGTCACCAGATTTATATTTCTATGTTTTTATCACTGTATTGTTGTTATTTTAGCTTGTATGTAAAGTTTGAATGTCTGGAAAATTGTGAATAAATAAAATGTGATAATATGATTATTATTATCATCATTATTATTATTATCATTATTATTATTATTATTATAAGATGTATAGTTGAGGGTAAAAGTTGTATCACACTTTTTTTTCTCTTTAATTATTCATTTATTTTTATATCTACATAATCTACCACACAGATAGTCATGGTTTGTTTTTATCTTTTTATATTCCTATTGAGTTGAAAAGGTCAAACCCAGTGTAAGTATGTAATATGTCCAGTGTTAAAGTCAAATAATGGCTGGATTATTTTTTTTATTTACATTTTTAGGCCGGGCTACCGGACTCAAAATGCCATTCACTTTGTTATTGTTGTTGTTGTTGTTGTGTACACTACTTAAAATCGCAACTCCTGTGTTATTCGTGAACGAATCGGACTGAAATTTGGTAGGTATAATCTATGGATGTGTACGCATGATGCTTGGAGCCTGATTTTCGATTTGGGGCCCAGGGAGACGCAAGGGGCCCCAAAAAAAAAAATACATTGATTTCTCATTTATTTGCAAGTCAAATATTACGACGGTTGGTGGTACAGAATCATTGGCACATACCGATATATAAAAAGGGCCCTTTACCACGTACATGTCACGGGGCACCAGGGGCCCCATCTTTCAAATGACTACTCCTCCGTTATTTCTCGTTAGATCGGAATACAGTTTGGTATGAATACTCTATGAATGAATATGATGAGTACAGTAGCTCGGAGCCCTTTTTTTGAAATGGGGCCCCACCCCCCATTTCCGGTAATTTCCAAATGTATGGGAATATAGTCGTGTGATATATTCTTTCAAAGGTAATTCAACGTAAATTACATTTTTGCCTCGCACAATTCAATTCGGGGTGCGAGGGGCCCAACCCCTTTTCTGGAAATTTCTAAATTTCAAAGGGAATACAATGTAGATTACGTTTTTACGTCACACAATTTGATTTGTTTGAATCAGTGGAACCGAGTCATTTGACTGAACTCTCGGGATTCGGGGCAGAGACGTTCCACGGGCCCGGTCGTTGTTCATCCCAACTTGTTTTTAATCTTTTTTCCTTTAAAAAAACAACATTGTGATGTTATTTAAAGCCCTGTATCGTCTATAGTATCGTATCGTGAACCCACCCCTACTTTCTCTGTACCGAACCAATTAAATAAGGTAGATGATCATCAACTGTTTTCAACTAAAGATGCACAGTTATCATCAAGTGGCAACATATAAAATGAGGAACACATAGTGAGGCGGAAGAGAAAGCACATGATCAAATATGAAGGTCAAAAGCAATTGATAAGTTAGTTTGAATTTGTTGACATCAGCAGTCTGTATGCTGTTATTGCACTCAAACTGGAGGTGTAGAGAAACATATTGAAATTACAAAAAGCGCTGCAGCTGCCAGCACACTGCCAGGAATGATTGCCCCGAGTAGTTTTTTCTCCTCCCACTCCGAGCTGTGCTTTCCTCTTTCTGTCCCTTAACCCCTGCCGCAGCCCCCCACCCCCTCCCCATCACACCCCCCACCCCTACATGCATGGCTGCCTGCCAGATGTGAAAAGAGGAATATCTGGATTTAATGGTATGACAAATTCACGTCTTTATGTTCAATAATATCTTATATTTGATTTATTTTACCAGGCTGTCAGGGCCTTATCTTGATACAAATAGAGCCGTCTGTCATCCCCCATTGAGTCATCAATTTTAGCTGGTGATGAGCTTCGTTTGTTGTAATCATCCGTCTCGTTGCCAAACCTCTGAGGCTGATCAGATAGCACTTGTAAATACTTCACGGCAACAGCCATCATCTCACAAGCTTTCAGGGGAAAAAAAAAAGAAATAAATCGAGTGAGTCCATTTATTGCTTGTTGCACTCACAGCAATATTGTTCAGATTTCTTCAAATGCCCGGAATAAATCACACATATACACCCACGTTTCTATTGATTGAAGAGATTCCCATTCCCATGCTTGGCAAAATTGTACACAGAATAAAGAGCGTCTTTATATTTCGTCGTGTCCAAATGTTCGGTCATTCCGTCAAGGCCAGTCAGTTCAAAATAAAAGCACAGTAGGTCTTCTGTTGAAAAACACCAAGAGGAAGAGAATGAGTTCCTGTGTTTTCTGCAACAAGAAGCAGCTGAGAAATCTGCTCACTTCAATTGTGCGCGTGAGATATGGCAGCTTCAAAGTCGATGAATAAAAGGTTAAGAAACAATAAAAGTACAATGACTTAAATTTCTACAGGTTTATTATTTAAAAAGTTGATAATATTTTGTGACAAAAATAATTTATATTTTGATTTAAAGTTCTGACCGATATTAGAGGTTTTTAAAAGCCGATATACGATGTATCTGCAGATGACAATATATTAGTTGATAGCTGACATATCAGTCAATATCACTGTTGATAACCGCCTTGTCTGCCGATATATGAAGTAAGAACATTGATATTTTACATGAACGTAAATTCTTATAATACCCAAAATATGATTCAAGACAAAGACGAAGAACACTACTAAATTATAATAAGGAACTCTAATTAGTAACACTGTAAACATAAGGACTGTAAAGCAAGTAATAACAAAAAGCAAACATGTGCAAACTGTATTTCCAAAATAAATGTGTAAAAGAAAACATTTTAAAAGTAAAGTTGTTGAAATCCCAAAAAGTAAACATGGATAAATAAAAATAAAAAAAGGCTAAATGTAACTATGAATAATTAACTAGTGACTTCTCACAGTTTGTAATAATTACTGCTGATTCAAAAATGGGAGCTTATAATGCAGAAAGCACAGCACAAAGCTACAGAATTTTCACATAGCAAAAAAGTTCATCAGTTACAGTATACCTTATAGACTATTGATTATTTGGCACTATTTGGTTTCATTTAATTTAATTGTATTAGATCATTTCAAACTTTAAGCTTTGTTTCCCATGAAGAAACTTAGGTGTATTTCAGTTTACTCAGTTCAACACAACAGGCATAGAATACACACAAGATGTCATTCTATCCATATTTTCATTTTAATCTCCTCACAGCATCAAAGACAACCATAAAGCGCAACGTTTGGAAGGTAAATGTTTATCGCAAGAACTGAAAAGTGAATATTAATTGTTTTTTTCTTCAATTGTAACTACGGTATTTCCTAGTCAGAATGATTATAACTAGGGCTCAACGACTTTGAAAAATAATCTAATTGTGTAATTTTTTCCTCAATATTGCGATTGCGATTTATTATGCGATTATTTTTTCAAAGGCCTCTTGTCGTGTATTTTTCAATGAACACAAGCAATAAATCAATTTGTTTCACAATAAACCATTTCAGATTTATTTAAACTTTAAATAAGTAGAAAATATACATTTTAAAGCACAGATTACAACAATAACGCAAACAAATCTGTGGCTTTACCTCTTCGACATATCTGACTAATATCACGTTTCATGAATCATGTAAACATGTGGACTGCACTTCTTAAACACTCTGAACTTAACAGGACAGTACAAGAAAAATAAAAAAATGTAAAAATTAAATAAATAAATAAAATTGCAGCCTTTTCGATTAGAAAATCGCATTTTATGATATCGCGATAATATCACAAATGCAATTAATCGTTCAGCTCTAATTATAAGTGTTGGAAGTCTCTCTAAAACTGTTCATTGGCCTCTGAAATTACACCTATGAACTCGTCCCAATGAGAACCCAAAAGACAATTGTTAATGTGAGTGTGTGAAGACTGGTACCCAGCAGACCCTGCTTTCATTCATCTCACTAACATCAGGGAGCTCAAGCTCAGCGTCACTCAAAGCTTTCTTCCTTTGAAATTCCCCAGGCAGACCCACAAATTAAGCTCACTTCTGTTTGACCAAAGATGAGAACGGCTCTGATATAAGACAGCTTCCCCTCCTCTTTTTCACAAGACTTTGCAATCTCTCCCTCAGAACTCCACAGACCTAAAGAAAAAAAAAAATAATATATCTCCCTAAAAATCTTCCCATTAGTCAGTCTGCTATTAGGATATTAGAAATAACTTTGGTCCAAACATTATTCACAGCATGACACCAATGGATGTAAAAGATGGATTGCACAAACTAATTTAGTTTGTTTCATTGTTATATATAATAATAAAATAGTTTATTTTATTGCACGTTGACTCTGATTGTCCTAAACTCCCCAATTGCATGAAAGATGTGACATTTTAATCTATAAATGGAAACGCCTCATCCTTCATTTGTAATGATAATTCAATGTGTGGAGCAAAAATACATATTTCTATTGAAGCTGGAGGGTAGAAGTTATTGATTGGGGATCTTGCAACTCGAGAATGAATATTTATTGTAAAGTGAAAGCAAAAAAAAAACTATAATCTATACAGTGTAATGTTTCATTTATACGTTAGCAAATCTCTTTTCAGCTTTGTGAACTTGACGGGCAACCATATGTTTAAGATTCCTCTCCTCCTGAAAGATTCACAAGGCAGACTATTCTGAGAACATTCAAAGGCTTGGGACCATGTGCTCCCCTTGTGAGTTCATTATCATTCGCAGGTTATCCCGGGCCCAGTGAATCTGGAACGCAAATGAATTAGTGAGAATTAAGAAGTCTCTGTGGTCTGAAACCTCTCCAAATCTCCTCTAAGATGAAAGGTATACGCAGCCATGGCTTATGCACCGTCGCACTGCCTTCCTGAGCTCCCACAGTGGTCCGATATCTACGGACCCACCCCGGAGCATCCCCCTGCTCACACGCTGCCTCCATCCTTTCAGAAAATGAAAACGGTTTCAGGCAGTTAATGTTGCCTAACAGCTCCTGTCCACTGGTTTTAGTCGGGGAGGAAGAAGTTGAGCTGAGGCTCCCAATGCTGCCATTAATGAAGTTACTAGTCTTCAGTACTCAAGTAAAAGTATAGATACTTCAATAAAAATTACTTTGGTAAAAGTAAAAGTATTGAGGTTGCTACCTTACTTGGTTAAAAAGTACATGCTACTAAATGTACTTGAGAAAAAAGCTAAAAAGTATAACAAATGTCCTTTCAATAATAAGACATGGAAATAAATTAAAGAGTATAAACCTTTCAATAGCAAGTTGTTAAATACTTTGATACACTTCAATACGTTACCCTTCCTGAACACCTGGAGAATTTAGCACTAATTAAAGATCAAATTTGTAATGAAATGTTTTGAGAAAAAAAACAATGCAAATGCTCAATTAAACCCAGAACATTTTGAAAAACTTGAAAATGTTAACCATAAAACTAAGAGACCTGCCTAATGAAGAAAAAAAAAAGCTCAAACTACCAACATTTTTCATTTAGCCTCAAGAGAATCATGTTTTTTCCAGGTTTCTGGAATGGTGACGTGTTGTTTTTGGTCTGAAAATGAGTCGCGCTATGTGCTGAAAAACCTTTTTAAAAGCAGTTTCGCGGTTGTTTGTTTTGCGCCTTTTTACGTCGTGACGTCATCTTCGAAGGTCTCAAAAGTAACGCGCTCATTTTTTAAATGTAAGGAGTAGAAAGAACAGATATTTGTTTAAAAAAGTAAGAAGTAAAAGTAAAAAGTAGTTTTTTCTGGTATCTGTACTTTACTTAAGTACAGTGACAATGTATTTGTACTTCGTTACTTGTCACCTCTAATTACAGCCAGTGTTGGTCAAGTTACTTAGTGTTTACTCCTACAAGAAAATAATCCAGTTACTTTACTGATTGCTTATTTTTAAAAGTAGTAGGTGCTTAATTACTTTACGTTATATATTTAAGTTACTTTTCAAAAATGTGATGCACAAAATATTAAACAGTAGACCTTTCAGCCTAATTCTATTCTTTTGGTGTGTTCCATATTAAAAAGAACAAAAAATCCAGACTTAAACCATTAAACCATACCTTCAACCATTTGTGACACGAACGCCGGTTCTTTGCATCAGACAGATTCTACATGGGTCGGCATTAATGAGCAGCAGTGGATCCTGGTCGCCTGTATTTACGTACACGGAGCTCTTCTTCTCTTCTTCAAGCGGTCTACAAACTGCAATGTTGGAACTGTCGCCCCCTGCGGTCACATTTATTCGGGGCACGGATTTTTGTTTATCAAATTTTGGTAAACAAAGAGGTTTATATCGACTTTTTTTTTTTTTACTTTTACTGATATTTAGAGCAACCCAAAGCAGCACAAGTAGTCATTTTTACTGAATGACCCTGAATGCTTCACCTCGTATAGAACTCAATGGACTTAAAGGGGCGATTGGCGTCATCAATGACGTCATTTCAACATGGCGGTGCACAGGCTTTCAAACGGTAAACTTGTCCCATTTTCAAGTTAATAAAACGAATATGGTGCAAAAATAATGCTTTTTGTTAGGCATAGATCTTATAATAAGGATATTTCAAAGGTTTTAGGTCACATTTGTAAAAACAGTGGAGGATCCCTTTAAAAAAAAAACTCCAGTTTAAATTCCACTCATTGTTTTGCATTTGTAGAATAATAAGCCTTAGGGAACCAATGTTTGAGACTCAAATGAAAAATCATATGAACCTATGGAGAGGGTACGTATGATATGAAGAGGGGGTACATGTGATTTGGCAAAAGGGGTACATGGGACAAAAAAGATTGGGAACCACTGATGTAAGCCATCATTAACACATTATATTGAAGTGAATCACGTTTTGTCAAAAGATTAAAGATTTTTTTCTCCTTTCTTTCCTGTAACCACTTCAGATTCTTCACTCTGACAAAATGGAGGAAATGTAGTAATAGCATGTGTCGCTACTGTAGAGACGTCCCCTCCCTCCCTCCCCACTCTTCAGATTGGGTCTTTGAAACAGACTGCAGAGGCTGCCTCTCCCCTAAACTCACTCAGCATCACACCCTGCCCTTGTGCTGGACATCAAATGACCAGCTCACCCCCCGAGGAGCTCTCAAGTTTCTTCATTTCAGCAGCCCGCCTGCCTCTCCCCTGGTCAGCAGCCGGCCACGCAGGGAGAGGGGACATCTGCCCGTCTGAGGATAAGGGACATGGCTGGCTCACTGTCCGTCTGTCAGCCCCTCAGACTGGACCCCTCACGTCACTGCTGCACTCCCTCTTTGTTATTCCAGAGAAAACACAGGGATCTGATATATGGCGTTGGTTTGGTCATACTGGTCGAGACTAACACACCGTCAACAGGAGCGGAATCAGAAAATAGGCTCAAACATCTCAGAGCTCAAATAAAAAAATTAGATCACTGTTAAAATATTCTATACCAGAAAAAAAAAGTGAAAAAAAGTACAGCTGAAATTTAAAAATAATGACTTTTTTTTGACCAATTGAAGGATTTTTTTTATGAATTTTGAGTTTTTTCAATAGTTTAACATTAAAAATAACAGTAATTATGTGATATACAGTAAGCACCAGGGAAACTGTGAGCCTCTGCAAATATTGTTGAGTTTAATCTACGCATGATTAATCATTCACTTATTATTTTTTGCTATTGACTGATTTGCAATCACATTTAATTTACTACAATTGAAAAACTAGATTTTTGCATGTGGGTGAAAAAAACATCTCTAGCTCTAGACCCAGTAAAATGTCATCTTAAAATCAGATTAATAAGTGCTTTCTGATCATTTTTTATTGCACACTTTCTGTATTTTTAAAATATCAGATTAAATGTTATTAATTTCAGTCTAGTAATTAGCAAATAGAAAATGCCTGATAACATTCTGCAGAGAAACAATGTAGAGGACAGCTAGAATAACGCAGGACAAAAGCAACATGGCCTTTTTCTCAAAACAAAGTGAACATACAGCAAGCAACACTTTCCCAACCCAGGAAAAATCTTGTGGTGACCAAATAATCCCACAAACTGAAGAAAGTTTTTGTGGCGGTCAAGTAAATGTACTGGAGCGGTAAACATTTTTGATTAAAAGTTTGTGTTTATTATTGCATGTGTCATATTAATGAAAATGTAGTCCTGAAGTTTTGTCACTAAAGACTGTCTTCTACTAATGCGTCTGAATTTACATGAATCGTTGCAAATCATTTCCTGTTGGGAAGCATGTTAAAATAATTATCTAATTTCAAAAACAAAACATAATAATAAAAAAATTATCCAAGTTTATATGTTATTGTTAATTTCTAAACGTTTAAAGCAATGAAAATTTTTATTATTATTATTATTGAACGAGTGCATAGCTTCTTAGCTGGGACATGGTGCTTGTTGTTTTTGTCTTTTTTATTCATTATTTTTCTGTATCTTTGTTTTGAACAAAACTCAGAGAGGAAAAAAAACAGTTAAATAAATAAATAAATTCAATTAAATTAAATAAATCTGGAAAAACAGAGAATAATTCTTTGAGGTTCAATCACCCTCTTTTACGTGTAGGTTTCAAAAGTAATATGACGTGAAACAAAAGAAGTACATAGTATTAATATCAACATATATACCCATTCTTTACCACAGTTATATTCAGTCAACACAATGACAAAATAAACTTACAGAAATTCCTTAGACAACCTGAACATCTTTTTTCTAATACTCATAATTTCAAAGATATATACTTTAGTTCTTCCCTTATCACAATAACTACATACATAAGAAAAAGGAGTCTGCTGAAGGGGCGGGGTGCACGTGCTTGTTGTTTTTATTAAGTCATTTTGCTACATTGGTTATTACACATTTGACAGATATAGCACCTGGTATTGACAGACCACACACGTGAGTGGTTTAGGACAATAAAAACTGATATTAATGTGTGAGGTCTTTTACAACAACACTTGCTGTCTCCTAAAGTGAATGTGTGTGTTGCTGGCCCAGAGCCATGTGTATGAGCAGAGGAGGAACGTTCCTGCTCCTGCACCTCCTGGACCATGCCGGAGGTGAAGGAGAGAGTATCACACTCTCCTTGTCAGCTGCAAGGGTAATTACTGCTGGCTGAAATTACTCAACATTTGTTTATTAGCTCCCCAGAGCATACTGTAAATAGATTGTCTGTTACAGTCCGATCACATTAAAACCCTGAGCAGTACGGACCCCCCCTGCCTTGCTCCTGTTTGCTATGAGCTAGCCTGCTGCTCACTTATTGAGCAGCGCGAACCAAGGAGCCATGTAAAATGTGATTGTTTTCCATTAGCTGCATCCTGTCTAATACCTCACTAGTGCTTTGCAATTACTGGATTCTGCCATGCAACATGACCTTCATTAGCCGACTGCAGAGTCCTGCTGCTCCAATAGCACTATACCATTATTCATTGTGGTTTTTTTTCTTCTTTTTTTCCCTAAATTCACGAGTTGAGGCGGTTTCATTTTAGTTTTTATTCCTCCTGAGCAATCCTGTGCATATTTTCTGCAATGTGTGTTTATTTTATTTTTTTTCCATTTTTCCATTTATTTATTTATTTATTTATTTATTATTTTTTTATAAGCATGGTGCACTGGTTGGTTTCTGTGAATGATTACATTCTGAAACATTTGACCCACTAAAAATGAATTCTCGGCCACAGCCCGTTGACAGTGTGGAGCAATTCGTTCCCAGAAAATGTAAGCAGATAAAACGCAGAGCCGTGCAATTGGCCTGTCAAGAGAATGAAAGAGGAAAGCTGAAAAAAGGAGAAATTGAGTTTATTAAAGTGAATGAAAAATGTGAATGAAATTCATATTCACTGCTGTCAGGTCTGAAAATCCTCTAACGCAGCTTGAAACATTACACAAAATAAGTCATCGCGAGGACGCGCTCGAACACTTTGGTGATAATAGCCCAAATGTTGTTCAACAGACAGAGGCATTTATAACAGAGATATTCAGCTGTAAAATGGACTAAAGCAGCATGCTTTGTGTGCTTGTGACAGGTAGAGCAAGGCTCCCTGGGAACCAGAGTAATAAAACGCTATCTTTCTGTTGTATTCTCCCTTTTCCTCTAATGTTACCCTAATAAAAGCCACCGCTGAGGTGACTGCGCGCAAATAAGGGCCTAAAGCTGCTGGACATCTATCCCAGCCCTCTGGAGCCACATTACACACACCTAATGGTCGCACCAAGCTTCATTAAGATATTAATTCTCTGTGTTTCTGAAGTGATTCCATCCATTAGGTGACAATATCTGGCTGCTAGAAAGCCAACTTGTTGTTATTGTTGTCCCACTCCCTTCACTCTATCCTCCACCCTTTTACCACCCACTTCTTTCTCAGAGCATATTGTTATTCTTAAAGTGCTACAGTCTCGCTCTCTTTTTTTTTTTTTTCTTCCAGAAAAAAAGAAATCTGATAATGCTGAGAATCTTTTGAGATGGAGGCCAACGAAATCACTCTGAGCACTGCCAAAAGCTGAGCTGACCAGGGGAGCAGATGGTCAGGTCCACACCAGGTCTGGGAAACAAGCATTAGATGTCATTTTCCTTTTATTTATTTTTTTTTTTCATCATGCCCGATGTTAGGAATCCACTTTTTAAGACCTTTCGTACAAGTACAGGACGTTTGGTCATAATAGTTGTGTTACTAAATATAAAGACGAGGTAATCTAACTCAGTCAAACTTTAATAGAAACAGTCATGTCTAAATATCTCACTCTAATCTAATCACAAGTATTAGTACAGGAACATGTTGTCAATGACATTACGCTGTCTTTATATGTCAATAATTAAATTCAATTCAACTTTATTTATATAGAGCAAATTACAACAGAGTCATCTTAAAGCGCTACCAAAATATAAAATTCATAATGAGAAGGAAAAAACCCAACAAGATCATGATTAATGTCATGAAGGCTGTCATTACGTGCCATTTGCTAAATTATGACACTTTTGGAGCTATGTTGGCATTTTTTGGGATAGGTGGAGGGATCTAGTGGGGTTAGGTTTAGGTGTTATAGGGTTTGGGTTCAGCGTTTAGGTTGGCGTTGGGGTTCTGAATGTTACTTAATAACAGCATTCATGACACCTTATCATGCTAATGACAGGTTTATTAACATTGTCATAATAATAACAGAGTAATGTCTGCCTTTATGTACAGTATGACACTTCAAGTAAAGCGTTACCCATTTTTTTTACGCCATGGAAGATTCCATTACATTTTGGAGGAAATCCAGATCAATATATTGATTCTAGATTTGTTTCAAAAAATGGAAAAATCCCTATCTCTTATCCTTGGCGAAAATTCAAAAATCATATCTCAGTTCATAATTGACAATCTTTAATACATCTACCGAGTTTCATACGGATTTTTGCATTTCATAGCAATTTTTCAAAAAAATAGGGTTTCCCATACATTTTGACCCACTGTATTGTTAGTAATCGAGATAGAAATCCCTTATAAGCCTTTAAGGTGTGAATGATCATATTACCATAATCAGGATCACTGAGAAAAATAACTCACAGAGGATATTTGGCACTTGGTGGAGGTTTGCATTCTCTGACTGTTCTTGTTTTGTGTGTGTGTGCGTGTGTGTGTGTGTGTGTGTGTGTGAGCTTAGCTGGTGACTCTAGTTATTATAATAAATTGTGCCATAGGAACATTCAGTCAGTCTCACCAAAATCTATGGTGTCAAAAATTGTGTATTTGAAGCCTTGATGATGTGACATATTGGTGTGTACACGTCTACCCTTGGCGTACCCTATAATTAGATTACAGACTGTTATTAATAACATCACATTATGTTTTAAAGCTTTTATAATCCATTACCATAAGTAAATATGTAATAAGGCTTTATCAAGTCTATATGCATGTAAGTTATTCATGAGTGCGCTTCATATAGCTGGTGTTTTGTTCTTATGGACAAATGAGGAGAATAATATTTCAATTGTGGCTGATGGCCAACGATAAAATTAAATCTCTTTCAAAGTGTTTTTTTCTATTATCCAATATGCAAATTATTAATGCTAATGTGACATACAGAAAAAAAAAAGGATTTTTTAAATCCCAATTATGTAAAAGGGCGACAGGTATTAAGGCTGCTTGCTGGTATGTATCTTTTTTTACGATGTCCTTTGTATTTGCAGACCTCCAATAAATAAATAAATATGAATAGTCATTAATCATGATGAACATTCGACAAATCTGAGTTTTTATAACAAAATCACTAATTACTGATCCAGATTTTCCTTCCTCATAATTTCATATTCCCTGCTATACGTATCCAACCAAAGACTGTCACAGAGAAGCTTGATTAGGTCAAAGCTAAAAAGTGTTTAGCATGAAAAGAAATTCATTCCAACACCACTTTCACACCAATTAAACCCTAAACCTAAAACCTCTCCTCTGCTGTGATCCTATCACTTCCGTGCTCACATCCTCTATCTTGAAATAGCGCCGCAGTTTCTTGGACAAGAATCAAAGTCTGGCAGGAAATGAATTAGGAATATTTAAAATGCAAAGAAATTCTCTTGTTTCAAAGGCTGCTATATCAGAAGGTTTCGGGGGAGGGTGGGAGAGGGGCGCTCATCTTTGTCGGTGAAGAATTCCATTCATCCCAAGAAGGCTCCTCAAGATACAAGTGAAGTGCAGGATTTTGACATTTCTGAAGTGAAATGATAATTGCCTTTAAAGATCAAGGAGGGAAAAGAGAGGAGATGATAGATAAAAGGTTGGGACTAAAGTGAACATTAGGCTAGTGAGAGGAAGAGCAAAACCGTGGACAGAAGCTGCATAAATAGTCATGAAATGAGAACTTTTTGCTTTGTAAAAAACTTTAGAAAAGAAACACTGAGCGAGAGGCCACTAGGCCAGACTAAATAATCCTTGACTGAGCCTTCCATTTCAAACCTCATATTAGAAGCCTGGATCGTAACGTAAATATGCTATTACACTGTCATTACAGTGATCAGACTGCATGGCTTACAGGTCAGCTCAGCCACTGTTAATTTTGCAAGCAAAAGCTTTTTTCTGTCTTTTGAAATGTTAATAACTTTCTTTTAGTTAATGTAGCATGACTAAAATTCAAATGAGACACAATTTATTTTATATCTGTGACTGGCTTGTCTGACCATTTAGCAATGGTCTCACGCTGAATACACCACTCTAGATTGTGGTAATTTGCATTGAATGGTTGCGGCACGCCTTGTCTTACTTTTGTGCTGTTGTGAAGTCAAGGATGGAATTTGGCCTCATCAGAACCGAGCATCTAGAATTAGATAAAGCCATCCATCTTATTGAATACATTTGCTTATCACAGAGCAATTATTTTAACACTTGTGAAAAAGAAGGGTTGGGGTGTGGAGGAGGGGTTCAGCATTAGAGCATCTGAGCCCACAACATAAACATGAGAGCTGACTGTCATTGTGACAAATTGGTGGAAGTGTAGATCTTGGTTGTGATATCTTGACTTGTGTTGTCTTTTTACGAGTGATGGGATAATAGATTTAAAAAAAAAAAAAAAAAACAGTATTTTACAGACAATATTTGACAGACAAGTTTTTCCGATTTAAATGGATTTTGGTAAGTAATTGGATCAAGGAAAACTATAAATGTGCTTAAACAACATTTTGTTTATTTTCTTCACTGAGTCCAAACATAATGTGCAATATGAATAAAGAATATTATGACTGCATTGTAAGTCATGCTTTTCTGGATTTTTTTGGTAAAGTTTGTAAAGGAAATTTGTTTTTGTGTATTAAAATAAACAAGTTTGGATGAACTATGGCCGGGCCCGCAGAACGTCTCCGCAATGAATAGCATGTAACCACGTTCCCGAGAATTCAGTCAAACGGTTGCATTTACAGACCTTGGTGTCGCTGTTAGATTACCAATAAAAGGGAAAAGATTTGTCACCTTTATAATAAGTATTGACTAGGCCACTGGTAGTGAGGCCCAAGGCCAAGGCAGGCTGACTTAATAATAATGTATCATGTTTTTCTGCAGTCAGTGCCTTCTCCTCGCCCTTCTTTCTCTGCTCTGTTTCAGGTGTCGTGAAGCTGATGATGGCAGTTCCTGATCTGTGGTTCACGGCTCAACTCGTCTGGGACACTCTGATGTTCTCTCTCTCTATCCTGTTCTGTTGGCCCTTCTGTCCACTAACCCCAACCAGTCAACGCAGATGGCTGCCACCTCTGAACCTGGCTCTGCTGGAGATTTCTTCCTGTTAAAAGGGAGTTGTTTCTTCCTACTGTCGCTAAATGCTTGTTCATGTGGATCTTGTTGGGTTGGTTGGTTTTCTTATTATAAATTTTATATTTTGATAAATAAATAAATAAATTGTTGTAAATTGCGCCATACAAATACAGTTGAATTGAATGTATATATTTGTATGTACCAATGACTGGGTACCACCAACCGTCATAATATTTGACTCGCAAATAAATGAGCAATCAACTTTCGTTATTTTTGAATTGAATTGTGTTTGAAAATGTCTTTCTACATTACAGCTCATAAATTGGGTCAGGTTCTCCCATAGTCTGTGCATCAGTATTACGGGTATACCGGAAAATGATGAAAAAGTGATTAACTGCGTTCTTTTTTTATTTTGTGCGTTATTTTTCTGTAATTAATTAATCGCAATTAAAGCCCCAGCCCTACTTTTTACTTATTTAATTTAGCTACATTTTAAGTCACATGCACAACTCGTGACAGCTTTAATGCATGCCAATTCACTCTAAACCCGAAGCCAAGCTTTAAGGTTTAAAAGCTTCCTACCGACTGTGTTGTATTTCTTTCTTCTCTGTGTACTGGAGCCTGTATTGCAGGTTCATTCCCTGAGGTGGAAGAGAGGCTTTAACTATTCCCTCGATCCCAGAGCCAGAAATTCACCTGTTGAAACTCAATCACCACACACTATATTAAGGTGGTTGAAGAAAAAGGTTCTCAACCACATTCTTTCATTTATTTAGACAATGAATGCTTGAAATGCTTGCTTGATTAATTGTATAGCTGATTTACTCTTATTGCTTTTTTCCAGTGCAAGTGGGATATTTTCCACCATGTTTGTATTATGTAGCTAAAATATGTTTCTATAACTAACTGTCATGTTGCATAGGTCAAGTTTTTTAGGTAGTTTTTACAGGATGTGCCAACTTGTGTTAAATATAATCCTGATTACTGAATAGTAAATCAAGATTTGGGGTCCTAATAGGAACGCAAGGTGTTAGATGCTCTAATGTGAGCTAAAATCTCCGCTCACTATCATTCAGTAGATTTTTAACAGTGCAGACTGACCTCATACCCACATTAGATGGGTTCCTTTTAAGATGCACATAATATTTTACGTCCTCAGCAAACAAAACACACAGTATAAATACAGTATGTAAGATATATAAGATCTACTGTGGTGTTACACACTAGTCAGCCATGAAGGAACATCATGTTTGTGTGAAAATATCCAATGATAGTTTTTACAATTATCTTGTAGATTAACATCATTACCCCCAACTAAGTCTAAGTCTGTTTTTCAAAAAAAAAAAAATTTACAATGCAGTTGTGCTGTGTCTCTTATTTAAAGTGACTTACACACTTGAAAAAGATTTGTTCAAAGATGAAAAAAATAAAAGAATTCTTGCACACCTGTCCCACTCAACTCATACCAGCTTTCTTTCGATACCAGCACACATGCTGTCACACAGATAACTCGACTGTTTATCCATTCTTAGGGTGTACTCACACTGGCAACTGGGGCCGTTCCAAGCTCACAGCAGGAATCCCCCCCCCTCCCTGTCCCTTTTCTGACACGGTAGAACGGACGTGATCACCAGCTCAACTCGGTTCCCACAGAGAAACACATCATCACGTTAATTTATGACACACGTATGGCGTTACGTCACCATTAAGCGACTCTGGGTTTGTTGTTGACAGTACTTTCTGTTAATTTCATATTTTCTGTTGCGTAGGGTAACTATAAACCAAGATTTACCCAGACACGTGCTCAGAGACGTGTGCTGATCCCTTTGATGTGTCCTTGACTTTTGCGTAATAAATCCAGAAAGTTATTTTTGCCTTTTTTTTTTAATAATATGTAAACATTTCATTTATTCAGACAACTCTACACAAATTTACTTCGATCTCCAGACATGTTTCAACTGTCAACTGCCAGTCTTCTTCGGAGGCAACTGCTGATCGCTTTGATGTGTCCTTGACTTTCGCATAATAATTCTGGCATTTTTTTTTTTTTTTTTTTATATATATATATAATATGTTGAGGTTTAATTTATTCAGAAAACTCTTTGTTCAGGAAATTTACTTCAATCTCCAGACATGTTTCATCTGTCAACTGCCAGTCTTCTTCAGAGACGTCTGCTGATCACTTTGATGGAGGATTGCTACTGTCTCTAAGATTTCATGAAATTAGCTGAAATGAAAATCCTTTCCAACCTCCAATCATTGTCTTCCAATCTACTTCCATAAAAGGATCCTACAGATTCCCTATTGTTAACGTTAAAAAGATGGATTTAAGGAGATGAAGTCCAGCTGATTGGAAACATCTGGGTGATTGTAGGGAGCACTCCCACATCATCCAGCGTTGGCTGAGATGTGACGCCACCCTCTGAAGTGACCAGCGCTGACCTCGGCCACTGTGCATGCGTGCAGCTGCCAGAGTCTGGTCCGGCTGAAAAAGAGGACAGAGCCAAACACTCTAGGCACTGGATCCTACATCTGCTTTTCATAGCAGCCCTGCTGACAGCCAGCTTTTCAGCAGAACTAAAAGACAAGTGACTTGTTGATGCACTTGCTGTTTAAAAAGTGACAATTTATCTGCTATTTTGAAATATACAGGGCACGTGTCAAACTCTAGGCCCTTTAGAAAATCAAATCCAGGCTGCTTGCAAAAGTAAAAATGATAGAAAAGTAATTCAGTTGTAGATATCTCAGCCCCTCCAAATACAAAAATTCAATTAAAATCCACAACATTTGCAGAGCTCAGTTTTTTAGTACTTATATAATTATATCACATGACAGCAGTCATCTTTCATCTCAATTTTTCTTAGAGGAGGGGCTTCCCTGTTGCCGCTGGTGTTCATACAATAGATGATATTGTGGCAAACAGTCGCGTTCATAATTCACCCAGTGACTGTGAAATGGTGGGGAACACCCCCTTCGCTTTCAGCGCTACTTCCGTCTCGCCCGTACCCAGTTTGATGACCTGCTGACCCGCTTCGGCGCTCGCATCCCCTACCAGGACACCAACAACAGGCGCTCTACTCCAGCAGAAGAGCGCCTCTCCATCTGTCTCTGGCTCGTGTTTTTTAAATTTTTATTATTATTATTATACTGAATACGTCACAACCTTATTGGTCAATGCGCCGCGAAATGCGCCAAAAGTTCAACAGTTTCAACTCTAGCGTCGGCCGCGTTGGAGGCGCCGGACACACGTCAAAAGCTTGAAATCTCAAAACGTTGCACAGGAGGTGCGGGACACGCAGCGGGACCTCTCGACGCTCCTAGAAGCGCGTCCACCATATATTCTGTATGTAAACCTGACGCTTTAGGTGTGAACGCGCCATTAAAATTATTGCACGAAACTTCCCCAAATTTCCCAAAATCAGGTACATTTAAGTGAAGTTTCTACAGGGACTGATATACTAACATACTTTATCATATATCATTTATACATGGAAGTGCAAACCCAGGCACATTAACGTTGAATTTCCTCTTTTTTCCTCAGCTAAAATTTAAACTTAAACTGGTCCGTTTTTGGCCCCTGAGCTAAAATGAGTTTGACACCCCTGATTTAGTGCATACTGTCTATTTGTATGTCACTGTATGTGTGGTTTGTTGATGAACACATGGACCAGTGCTTTAATTATTCTTCGAATGAAAAGAGAAAATGACTTGTGCCATTACTTTGATTAACACCAGTAAATAACACTGGATGATTTCCACTTCAGGAATTGTGCGTTGTGTATTTTTTTGCTGCTTGTTTAATTACAATCTCCTGCGTGAAAAACACCTTGACCTAAACTCCAGTATTTGATGACATGTTTTATCATGTTTCAAAACAAATATTTCAATAATGCAACTCATTTACTGCTATGAATGGTGACGATTAAAACTTGTTTGCTTCAACACTTGCGAGTGCTTAAATGTTCAGTTTTCCTATTTGTCCTCACAGGCAGATTCAAGCACATCATTAGAAACTGTAGCTTAACATCACCACCACCACCACCACCACATAATGCCATTAATATTAATGTTTATGTTAATGAAATTTAAAAGCACCACTTATTCATATTTGATTCATTAATGTAATGAATGCAAGGAATGATCAGATAATGTGTTCCCGTGTCCTTGATATGCAACAAGGAGTGTTAGGCTGCCTTATATTCAAGATAGGTGCGCATAAGCTGTATTAATCTGTCCTGGAATATAGAAGCAATAAACTGAGAAAAGATGACGAAAAAAAAATGTAAAATATTATAGATTAAACAAAACAGTGAAATGGAGTTCATTTGCCTCACATTCTTCTTTTCAGAGGAGCTAAACTGCTTACCATTATTCAAAGATATCTTTTAAATATGGCCCAAAAATGCGGGTGAAACCAATTTAACGAGCGGCCACCAAAGACGTTTGTCAAATGATCTATATTGAGATTTTGACTATGTAAGCCTCTTATCATAACTGCTGTAAAACACACATCATTCTGTTCCGGGACTGAATTTCCGAGATAGGAAAATACAATAAATGTGACATTTTAAAGCTAGGCTTACTTGTTAATTACAAAAACCATTTAAAATTGAACTTGGGGGACTTAATATGTGCATTTGTGTTGAGGAATGAGATTCACTGTGGGAAGAAAGAGAGCGCTCAGAGTGATGGGGTCCATGAAAGATCAGCTAGAGGTCTCAGTATGCAGGTCATTGTGCTCAACAGCTAGTTAACGTTGATTATCAGGTGCTACTCTGCACTCTTAGCAAATATGTTTTTATCATGTTAAGAGAATATATACATAAATATGTTTTGTTTATGTAGCATGTTAAATAAAAACCCACTTATATAGGACATGATAATAAACCTTTACAGTAAATTTACTTTGATCTCCTGACATGTTTCAACTGTCAACTGCCAGTCGTCTTCAGAGGTTGTCAAATTTTTCATTACAGTTTTGCAAAATTCATTCCAAAAAATTAAATTCTTAATATAATGCACATAATATTCAATAATTTTAAGTGCCATAAAACACAGTGACTGTACAATATATATATATATATATATATATATATATATATGTATATATATATATATATATATATATATAAATTCATTTGTTGTTCTTTTAAAAATACCAGTGAAAGTTTTTGATAAAATATCCCCAAACTTTTGAGACTTTAGGTTGGTTCTTCTTCTGTTGCGCAATTCTTCTACACAATGTAAATGGTGAAGCGACACTGCGCAGATGAAGCAGAAAGTGGCCGCTGGCCTAATTATATCCGGAATTTACAACATTAAATGATGTCAACATTATCATTTGCTACTAATAATATATGAGATTCGTACCAACCACAATATGTTTCACATATTGTGGTTGGTACGAATCTCAAGATGGTCTATATATTTAATTCTATTTTTTATTTCCTCCGGCAAGAATCTCAAACTCTGCCTCTTTGTTTTCTTTTTGAATAATATGTTAAGGTTTCATTTAGTCAGGCCACTTTTGTTTCAGGTAATTTACTTCAATCTCCTGACATGTTTCAAGTGTCAACTGCCAGTCTTCTTCAGTGGCGGCTGCTGATTACTTTGATGGAGGATTACTACGGTCTCTGAGTTTTTATGAGCAGAAATGACTATCATTTCCAATCTATAATCATTGTCTTCCATCTACTTCCATAAAAGGCTTCCAGACATTCCCGACTGTAAACATAAAAAAAAAAAATGGCTTTAAGGAGATGAAATACTGCAGATTGGAAACACACACACACATATTTAGATATGTTTTGTTTATGCAGCATGTTGAATGAAAAGCCACTGATACGGGACATGAATTTAACACAAAGTCACATCCAAAACAAACAAGGAGACAATGAGGACAGCATCAATCATGTGGAAAAGCTTAATTACCTCAAAGAAAAACAATTGTTAGCATCATCTATAAAGGTCGGCCGATAACCAGCAGGAGAGACAAGGAAACCACTCCACGCCTTCGTTCAACAGCAGCTGCATACGGCAGAATACAGCATGTGTAGGTGTCTCCTACATAAACATTAAGCTGGACGTGGCTGGGTCGGATCGTTAGCAGGAACCCTGACACTCACCAACTCTGCACCAGATGGTGCAGCTATCGTTGCTGTCGTAATTACTAATTTAACATCAGCAGGTATTTTTGTCAAGTAAAACGCAAACATATTTTCATATAAGAAGCCAAACACTAACAAAGGATGTGTGGAAAATTGAAAGTATGATGTTTAAATGTGTGACAACTCCCAGATTGTTCTTTCTTTTAGGTGACACTACACCAGGGTTCCTACAGCTTCAGTCAATTTAAATTCAAGACTTCTGAAGACTTTTTATTGCCATTTGAAATTAAATTTAAGACCAACTTCACAGTCAACACAAATGAATTACATAGGGTTAGGGTGAAATCTTTCCAGTGTCTATAGTGCAGACGTGCAACAGTCGGCTCTTAAAGTAAACACACAAAGATACACAAAATGACAGTAAAATACACAAAAAAAAAAACATATATATATAAAGTTTTCATTTCCGATATGATACCGATAATGCAGCCTTACGTATCGGTCGATACCGATATAAATTAGATATCAGCATGAATCATACATTTATTTATTTATTTTTTTTTTAATCTAATTTTTTTCAAATGACTTATTTTGTAGTGTGGAACAATAGTCAGCAACAGTAGGTATGAGAAAAACTGTCTTATTTATTATAAACCAATTGGTTACATACATTTTAACCTTCAACATAATATCTACAGTATTATATAAATGAATAAAATAAATTAAAAATGAATTAAAAAAAAAAAAAAAACGGTAAATCTGGAAATTTGAATTTGATATCCGATATTCGTTTTCAGGCTAATATCGGCCCGATATCAATATCGGATTGGAACACCCCTAAAAACAAATAAAAATAAAAACCATTAAAGTTGATATCCAGAGTTTCTGAGAAATCAATGTTTATGTATGATTCTTTTAAAATGCAAAAAAATACCTAACTAATCTTTTACTATGGTCTACTGCCGGTGGTCATTCATATACATTCCTCCTTCGTCCTATAGACCCCTATACAAATGGAAACGATCGCCGAGTGCGCCCAGGCTATGGGCTTCGACTTCCTGTTTTTGAGTCTGTCAATCAAAGTGAATGAGGAACTGTGCACGGAAACAAGGCCGCGCGTCACAACAGCAAACAGGTAAATATGATTTTGGCTCTGACCTGACCCATAAACCTATATCAATGCGACCTTGTTATGTTCCACGATGCGTGTGCAGAAAAGAAGAGGAGTGGCTTCTGGTAGATTGACAGAGGCAGTGGGAGGAAGTGAAGCTGTTTAGGGCGGGACATTGAGACGTTTCTCAGAAACTCCAGATAGCAGCTTTAAGAAAAGCCATTAACAAAAACATTCGATGGACAGGCAATTTTCATCAAATTTACATTAAATTTACATCTCCCTGTGTTGCTGAAAGTTGCTACAGGTATGACGCGCATCTGCTCAGAGTCTCACTCCAACCACATCACTGTTTAGTAATTGGTTCCGCTGTCTTGATGTTACGGTAAATTGCACTTTTTTTATGAATGGGAGACCAATTACAGTCATAAAATCATACTTACAGTATGTGTTCAAATTTAAGACTTTCGAAGCATTGATTTAAGACATTTCTAGGGCAATTAAGGCCTTATTTTTAGATTCATGAATTTAATGCCATTTAAGACTTTTTAAGGATCCGCTGGATCCCTGTACACTGCAAACTAACATTGATGTCTTAAAATAAATTCCTGAACCAATTCCAGAAATCTGGCACATGAGGTTACAATTCATATTGTGTGTCTCTGTGCTGTGCAGCTTATTAGAGTCTCTGTCTCGTTCAGTAAACACTGCACACTCACCACACCATGCGGATAAAGATGGATGAGCAACACTCCTCGGTTACTACAGCCACATTTATTTAGAAACAGTGGGGAGAGTTTTTGGAGGTGAGGAATAATTCTAGCCAGCGGTTGGTGCCCAGTTTGAGAAAGAGGAGGAGGACCACCATGGGGCACCTGACAGTGATGAAGAGCATGGGCACATGCTGGCAGATTCATCTTGAGCCACAGTGAGCGAGAGAGGGTTAGAGAGGAAAAGCAGTGTGTGAGAGAGAGACAAGGAGGGGTGGGTGGGGGGGGCAGACAATGGCTGAACATGGGTTTAACAATAAAAACTGCATAGAGTGTTGTCTTTGAGGTTTGTTCTTCAGCAGCAGGTGCTGCAACTCATAAAAAGCTGCAGGAGGAAAAAAAAAAAAAAAAGAGCCAGAAAGAGAAAACAACAGAGAGACCACAAGACTTTATTTTGCCTACAAATTGACTCTGAGCTTTCAAAAACATTACCTGCTACTCGGCTGGTGCTGGTCAATTACCTGTCACTCCACTGTTCCTTTATTCTCCTAATCCTGGCCTGTGAACTCAGTGTGGTATTGTGATAGGATTGATGCTGATCACAGTTTCTAGCTCTCTGTGGTCCAGCCAGCTGTCAGACTGGAGCTGATCTGAGACAGTGCTGGGAACCAGGGGATGTAAATGAGTAGTGCATGCATGCCTTTGATGACTAAGAGATGCTTCCCTCTATTTTGTATTTACGTATTCAAGCTGCCCTCTGCTGTTCACAATCCCAACGACAGGACAAGGGGACAAAAGGACACCTCAAAGTCCAAACTGACCTTTCTGAAATGACAGCAACCCTTCTATTCACATCAGATGTATTATTGTTGAAATATTAATTGATATGTAGCAGAATATTATAAATATAAACCTTTTTTCAGGATCGTGACCTCATTCTGATATCAAGAATTTCTGGCAACCCTAAATAAGTTTTTTTCAATAATTAGTTTTTGATGATGTTTTTTTTTTTTTATACTGTATTAGAACTACAGATAAGTGCCAGCTCAGTGAATTGTTTTACTGCATTTTCAAATAAAATTAGAAGAACTACATTTATATTTGACAAAATGAAAGTATAGAATACATTTTGTTGTTTTATTTTGAAAAATAATAATAATTTAAAAATTAGTAATATTGTTTTGTTTTTG
This sequence comes from Gouania willdenowi, assembly GCF_900634775.1. Taxonomy (NCBI): domain Eukaryota; kingdom Metazoa; phylum Chordata; class Actinopteri; order Blenniiformes; family Gobiesocidae; genus Gouania; species Gouania willdenowi. The sequence goes on along the minus strand of NC_041064.1, from coordinate 11,957,486 downwards.
TTTTTTATTAATTACAAGTAGACATTTCAGGTGACCCCATTTAAACTCCAGGCGACCCCACATGAAGTCCCTGATACAGACTTACAGTATGTGAGCTGCTCTTATTAATGCAAAGTGTGACTTCCTGTTTGATATGAATGGAAACACAGATGACAAACGTTTACTTAAAACCGTTTTCAGATGAACTCAATGTTTCTTCTTTACTATTATGTTTTAAAATGAGTACAGCACTCAGTGTTGTTGATTTGCCACCTGCTAAATTTTACCTATGATGTCATACAGGAAGTTGTTGCAATATGTTAAATGTGCAAAAAAGACAGGCATGCAGCTAAAGCTGGACTTTGAGTAATTACCCACACGCGGCTGTCAATTTTGTATTTCTGTTGTTTTCTCACCATGACTTTTACACATTATACACATGCACGTTCTAGTTGAAACATAGAGCAACTAGAAAGTTTTTTACAATTTAAATTTACCTTTTTTGTTCTGCCACCAGTTCTGGTTTTAGCAATTATATTATCAGTTCAGCACAACTATTGAGCAAAATTCAAGGACCACTTTTACTTTTGTGTTTGAATAAAAAAAGACTAATTACTTGCCAAAAAAAAATCTATTTTCTGTCTTTTTTTTTATTATTTATCAAGTTACCTTTGACCCGACTGTATTAAATTATGCATTTTTTACTTGACACTTACGTTATTCTCGTTATTCGGTGAAACACGCGGGCTGAATGTTAATACATTTCCGAAATGCAAGTGGCCCATATGCTAACGAGGGCAACATATTTCCACTTTACATTAACATATCATCTGAATTCAGCTACCTGACACAATTGCAGAGATCAACACTGTTGATGTGTCAGCTACATGTATGTATTGGCTTGTAAAATCGGCGGCACTGAAAGTCAAGTGGATGTTAATGCCCCACAGACCTGTCAGTCTGATTTCCTTCATAAAGCAGGAGTGCATTTGTGCGAAAGCTCTTCTTACATCTTTTAAGAGAAAATTGTGGAGTTTAACCTCCTCATATTATCTCTCCTTTTTTTTCCCCTTCTTTGTGCAGGGAACAGGCGCGTATCCACAAGGAATTCAGCACAGTCCACACAGTCAAGTCGCTGATAATCCCTCGTCTTTGACTGCTGATAAGACAGGCCAATTTAACATAATTATAAACCAGTACTGTGAATAGTAACAATTCATTAATGAGGGACACGGAGGGAGATGAAAATTCAAATCTGGCATTTACTCACAATTATCACAGACGATAAAGATGTCATAAAATTAAACAGTATTTTATACAGAATTGTAAAAGCAACTTTAATCAAATGCTCGATTTTAAATTGAGGGATGTGTGCTCAACATTAAAAGGTAAGGTTGTCAAATTCATCCCTTAAAACAAACCCTGTTGTCCAACACTATTATTACCCTCACACTTAATTACGTTTTGCTTTTCTGATTTAATTGCCTCAATAAAAATAATCTATAACCCTTTTTAAATTACACTTTCCCAGTGACCTATGTAAAGAGAATTTTATTATGAGCACATGGTAATTACCCTGTCACAGTCCAGTTAGGGGCTATTGTCTACCTAATCTTTGCATAGCTGCTACCGGCATGACCAGCATGCCTAACAGCCTATTTACTGAGCTCATAACTATTTCAGTAGTTGCCAAAAAATGCACAACGGTAGCTCACGCGGCCTTGTTTTTGTAGTAGACGTGATTATTTTTTAAGGGACTCGGGGTAGGAGAAACAACAACAGCTTCGCCAAAGCACTTTTGAGAATTTCTTGTTGCTCAACAATGTGATATGTTTCTTGGATTGTAGTCAAATATTGTAGTATTTTACATTTGTTAGTTATTACAGGACTCCTCTGTGATTAAATGCTATTAACTAAAATTCATATAGTGCTGTACATTTGTTTCTATGATGATTGAAGTCCCTATACTCCTTTTAGCGAAATGGATTTTATGCTTTTTTAGAAAATGGTGTATTTGTCCTGTTTTTATTTTGTTTATGAGTTGCTAATCCATGCAGAGAAACACTGACAGTAGCTGTTTGTTAGTCTTCAGATGGGCATAAGATATTTCATAGCTCATAATTGCTTTTAGTTCCATTTGGTTGATCATGCATTAAGAAAGGTGTACATAAGATGGAAGTCATTTCCAACATCTTGTGACAGCAGGCGTGTGACAGCACTGCTCATCTATTTGCATTCTTTGGTGGAATCGAGAAACAGACCTTCCTTTAAACCAATCAATATGAGCCAGATGAGTTAACGCTTATCTTGTGATCTATTCAGATATATATATATATATATATATATATGGATTGATAAAAGTCTAATCGGCACTGACGCATTCAGCAGATATCAGAGTAATTGTGAGTTTATTTGATTTATTTTTCTTTATTGAGCAGGATCCCCATTAGCAGTGCTTTTGAGCGCCGTTAGTCTTACTGGGAACTAGGGCTGAACGATTTTGGAAAATAATCTAATTGAGATTTTATTTCCTCAATATTGCGATTGCGATTTAATATGCAATTATTTTTTTCAAGGGCCTCTTGTCATGTATTTTTCAATGAACACAAGCAATAAATCAGTCTGTTTCATAATAAACTATTTCAGATTTATTTAAACTTTAAATAAATATAAAATATGAATTTTAAAGCCAAAGATTAACTGTGTTTTTTTAGGTAAATCAATCTCCCACTGACCTTAAAATAAATTATTACTATATATATATATATATATATATATATATATATATATATATATATATATATATATATATATATATATATATATATATATATTTGCAGCCTTTGTGATTAGAAAATAGCATTTTATGATATCGCGGTAATATCAAAATGCAATTAATCGTTCAGCCCTACTGGGAACATAAAAACAATACATTGAAAACAAGAGAGAAAAACCCAATAAACATACAAAACAAAACATTCCGTTTTACATATATATGACATCTAAAAGACAAAGAACTTGACGTATCTTACACTGTTCTGTGTGTGTTTGACCATATGTTTTACATCCTACAGATATGATTTTTCAAGGTTTCTTTATTTGCTTTTAAAATATTGAGTTCTGTATTAAATTAGGTTTTTACCATGGTAAAGAGTTCCATGTTTTCATTGACCTATATTCTACAGTACGCTTCAACAAGTTAGTGAAGTGAACACTGGCCTTCTGTTGCCTGTCTGGTGCCATATGTACGTACATCATTCTAGATTGTGTTCTAGCTGATTGTACTGATATAATGGAGTTCTATTAAGTGCATCCTGTTGGTATTTGTATTGTACGGGCATTGAAGGGCAAGGCGTGCTGCTTTGTTCTGTACTAACTGGAGTTTTAATAACTTGGTTTTGTGGCATTCACCCATGCTATTTGGCAGTAGTCAAGTTGTGAGGGAACAATAGTGTTTAACACCATTTTAGTCAATTTTGATGGTAAGTATTTTCTGCAGGTCCTTACAATGCCAATGCCTTGCCCATTCTACCAACCACAGCGTCTGTTGGTTTTGACCAGGACAACTTACCATCAAGGATGATTGGAGTTTCATTTATAAAGAAATTAAGCTCTGGCTCTCTTTTCAGAGAATGATTAGAACCAAAAAATAATACTTTTTGTTTTGGTTGTGATAAGTGCCTATTTGTTTGTTTCAAAGACCCATGTTCCTATCATCGACCTTCTCTTGTTGTTTCTATAGTCAGTGTGGCCTTGTAGTGTAGGTCCCTATCCCACTGCTTCCATGGCTCCTATGACTGAGGTAATGATGACACCTCATGTGACAAATCTTCTAAACACAAGCTTTAGGTAACTGGGTTTGATTTAGTGCCTGTCCTGGTTTCTGGACTTGGACACAATATAGATTTTTTTTTTTTTTTTTTTTTTTTTTTAACGTGAGTGTTTCACGTAAAGCAAAAACTAAAAACCCTGTTTTACTTTTAACCTGGCAATCAAATATTGTAGTTTTAATTCCAAACATATTAAAGCAACTTTTAAAGCCAATCGGCCCATATATTTCTCCTACATTGCTCTTTTCTTTCCTTTTTTGTGTATTATTCTGTTTTACAATGTATTGCACTGTTTTTATTATTCAGTTCATGTTGTAAAGCATAAAATGCATTATTATTATTATTATTATTATTATTATTATTATTATTGTATGAATAAGAACATTAATATACACAGGATTTATTCTGTACAGGAACACAAATTATTCTAATACCCAAAATATAATAGAAGACAAAAAAGCAAAACACTTATAAATATCAAAAATTATTAGTCAAATTGTCAACATAAGGACTGTAATCTCCTTGATAAATAAGAAAAAGCAAATATGGTGATTAATCAGTAGGGCTCTACTCTAAAATAATTACATTTTCACATTATAAAATGAATGACTTTTGAAACTAAACCAATAGTCTCCTCCACTCTTTGATCCATGATACTGTCCACCTATACCAGTACCAGCGCTGGTTGAAAAAAGACTTTCAAAGGCATTCAGAATGTTCAGATGTACGATAGGAAAGCTAAAGAATCATAAATCCTCAAAGCAGATAAAACATCGTCCTGAGGATCTATGCCTGGCCTGAGTGGGGAGCAGTGGGACAGCCGTGGGACTGGGGGCCTTCTTCAGGCTGGCTTGCCAGAGAGCCGCCCAAAGCATGGACAATTAGAGAGGTCTCTAGTGCCTCTTTGCTCTCTGTTCGCCTAGTGGGCTGCTCTGTGAGGCACCAGGGGGCTGGAGGAACTGACTGGCTTGGCTTGACTGGCTGGGCCAGAGGCATAGAGCTGGGGGAGGCCTGATCTCAATAATCCTTTTGCCCCCAAGAGGCCGTCACACCACTCACACTGCTGGAAGCTAGAATGGAAATGGACCGAGGGCTTTCTGAGGCTTTTACCTGCTCGAGGAGCTCATCATTGAGAGACAGACGTACAGAGAAGTCGGTGTCGTTGAAACTAAAACATTTCACACAGCGGCTAAACCGATGATGGTTTTGACATGTTGCTTGCACTATATGACCATCCATTGTCCTATTCTACAAAACAGATAATACTGTCAGCACTTTGAACAGACTCTAAAAATAATAAATAAATAGTGTGAAATACTAAATACTTAAAGCTGCTACCCCTGTTAATTTTATATAGGTCAAATTTCCTGAATTTCCCATGTGGGAATCAATAATAATAATTAAATAATTACCTTAAAATCATAGTGTAAGCCTCTTAAATTAATTAATCAAACATCATTTACTCTAAAAAGGACAAAGGTCAAAATTGCCAAAAGTTGTTTTTTGTAATCTCCACATAAACACTCCATTTATAATATTTATTATTTAAACACTCCATTTATCTATTATTGCTGCAACATGTGAATTCCCCCTCTGGGGGATCAATAAAGGTCTATTCTATTCTTTCTTCTATTCATTTGTTGACAGTTTTACAAATTGCATTGTGGGAGGTGGAGTCCCGTAAACAGTGTTTTACAAACCGTGTTTATATTTATATAGTGGAGATAAAAACAAACTTTTAAGTGGCAATTTTGACCTTTTTCTTCTCTTTTTGGAGTAAATGATGTTGAACTTCATTGTAGGCATATACCCATATACAGTATGATTTTATCTACTAAAAATGATCAAGTGTAGCAACTTTAACGATTGTTTTAATTCAATACAAATAATTATTTCCCATTGAAGAAATCACAAAGTTCTTTACATTCAAGACAGAGAGGAAAAGAGCAATAACCCCATCACAATTCATCTCCACAGACATTTTTTGAATTTCATTATTGTACAATTTCTTCTTGAAATTCCCCAGACCATGGCATAATCTATTGGAGTATATATGATGTACAATCACCTTGTTGTACAGCTTAAAGTGAGCTGTCCCATATGAATATGGCCACAGTCAAAACCATTGGCCTAATTAGACCGACATGCCTCCGAATGTGAAGGAAAACTTAGTGCAAATGGATAGAGGTCTTTCAGCACTGTGCCACTGGCTGTCTCAGTCCCTTAATGTATTACCACCTGCACCCACAATCAGCACAGGAACATTTAAATGACTGTGATTCAGAGGAGACCAAGCTTCAAACTGGTGGGTAACACACGAGAGGTGATTTAAGATATTGGCTGTAATGAAGCTGACCGTTGGCAGGTCTGCTCTGAATGTGATGGAGAAAATTAAGGGCGGCAACAGGTCAAAGGCATACATATACTGGGGGCGCAGTAGCAAATGAAATGCAGAGAGGACGTCCACAGTCCAATATGCTTGTTTATTTTGGGTCAGGTAAACATCAACCACTGTGAGCTTTGTTTTTTGTGTCTGTAAAAAATGATAAAATCAATGTTTTGTGTTTGTTTTCCAATGGCTGGAGTATGTTGTGGTGTTATCACCTCTGACAGCTCTCTTTCCTAGTATGAGCCCCCCCATCACCTACCCACCCACTCTCTTATAGACTCCAACCCAGACACAGAAAACACCAGCCTCCCTTGAGGCGACGAAAAAACAACAACATTTTCTACAGTATTTTTCAAAAACAATAAAGAATACATTTCTCGATACATTTTAAAACAATAAACACTACAAAGCAGCCTAATGTGGTCATGTGACATCACTATGATGCAGTGTTATTCTGAAGGCACATTTTGATTTAGTTTTAGTCATAGTCTATCGACTAAAATGCAAATTAGTTTTAGTCAAAATGTAGTTATCAGGATTATTTCAGTTACAGTCTAGTTTTAGTCAATACATGACGTAGGGCTGCACGATTATGGCCAAAATGATAACGATTATTTTGATCAATATTGTAATCAGGATTATAACAATAATTATTTATCATGTTTTTTTCTGTACTTTTAAATAAACAATGTGTGTACAATTTACTGTGCAAAATAGTCAAAAGTCAAAGTCAGCTTTATTGTTGATTCCACTATATGTACAAGACATGTAGAGAATCAAAATTTCTGTTCAATATAGCTTTAAATAAGAAATATACAAAAAGAAAATAATTACCCAAGCATTTGAAATGTACAGTTGAAGGGCTAACTGAGTGAATATACTATTACATAGTACTATCACGACATGCAACCAAAATCGTAATCACAATTGAAATTTGATTAATTGTGCAGCCCAATATTTCAGAATAAAAATGCATAAACTCTTACATTTTATATCTTAGCATATTTACTATATCTGTAACTAGGGTTGTCCCGATCCGATATCGGATATTGCTCCGATATTAGCCTGAAAACAAATATTGGATATCGGATGCAAATTTCCAGATTTTCCAATCTATTTATTTATTTTCCAATTCATTTTTTTTATTTATTTTATTAAATTGTGGAATACTGTAGATATTATGTTGAAGGTTTAAAATTATGTAACCAATTGGTTAATAATAAAAGGGTCAGTTTTTCTCATACCTACTGTTGCTGATTATTGTTCTCTGTTTGAGAAACATCACTTGATCAAGCCTTTTCTAACATTCCACACTACAACATAAGTCATTATTATTTTTTATTGAAAAAAGAGAGAGAAATATCGGATCATTATCGGTATCGGCCGATATGCAAGGCTGCAATATCGGTATCATATCGAAAATGAAAAAGTTGTATCGGGACGTCCCTATCTGTAACAGATTTTGTCGACTAAAATATAAAGCACAAGAGCTTATGATAGGCATGTAACGATTCACTCAACTCCCGATACGATTCGATTCACGATACTGGGTTCACAATACGATTCTCTCACGATTTATTTTACAAAATTGGACTGTAGACAAATTTTTTTTTTGGGAAAAAAACTAGAAAATACGGTACTATTTTCCTTTTATTTTTCATTGTCAAAAGAATTCCTTGATAAACTATTCAAAACAATGCAATTTAACTAAAAATAAATCTTGAATTAAATAAATAAAGGAATAATACAAATGAAAATGAAGCCGATTAATTTAAATTCTGGTTCTATAATAAACAATGCAAAACTGCATAATAATTATTTTTCTTTTTAAAAGTGCAACTGAAAATGTATTTTGTGCCTTAACAATTGGACTTTAAAAAAAAAAAAAAAACCGTGATTGCAATGATTTACGTCATATTTGTTTGGACCAGCAGAGGGCGCTGGTAACACAGTGGTCAGTTGGCATGCAGATATCTTGCAGTGAAGAAGAGAAGCTATGCTAGCAGACAGAGCTAATAGAAAAACGTGACTTTTACAGATATTCAAGTAATATTACAGATATTCTTTCGGTGCTAAAGGGGTAATGAATCATTTATTAACATATTTAAGAGTAGAAAGCGGCCAGAAAGAAAGTATTAGCAGACTCCGCCCGCCGCCTACACTTATGCTGGTTAAAAAAAGTACTGCGATTCAATTTTCCGAAAATCGATATCAACCCCGATTTTTAACTGCCTTACGATTAATCGTTACATCCATAGCTTATGACTTTATAAAGATTGAATTATTTTTGATTTTTTATTTATTTATTTATCAACCTGAGATGACTGATATGATAAGACAACATGAGCAGTCTTACGTCTGCAAACAGAATCAGCGTGGATCACTTAATGGCTATACCGACATTTATTTTTCTATTGGTTTATTTAACAGGGACAGTGTATATTAATATCAATACTGAAAATGTACCAGATTCAGCCAAAAGGCTATTTTTAATCTGCAGTCACTGGACAGAATGTTCAATTGTCACCCTAAACGAAAACTAATTACACAAATTACAGGAAATATACAGTGAAAAATGCAACATAATAACATATAACACTTCCATTTACATATAAAAACAACAGCGTTTGAGAAAATATCAATATATTTTGGTGTCGTTTTTGTTCCCATGTATTTTTTTATGAATTAGTTATTGTCGACAAAATGTAATAACACTGCTATGACGTGTAAAGGAAGAAAGCTCAAACAACAATTTGAGGAAAAAGGAAGGTGAGCATGAGTGGATGGAAGACAGCAACATCTAAGCCTGGCCTCTCCAAGTGACGGCTGCTAACTGATCCTTGTGATAGTGATTGACAGACACTGACCACCATTCTACTGGCCCTGGCTTCTCCACACTGCTGAGCACAGCGGGTACTGTGAAGGCTCACCGAGATTCCCAATAAAATGGACATTACAGGGATAAACAACAGCCGGGCCTGGCTGAGGTGAATGTTGTGCACGTAGCACTCCTCCATCACACAGTGTACCAGGGTTCACTGACTCTGCACAGATTTAGGACTGTGGAATATAGAGCCTCAGTGAGGCAAACATTTAATTGAGAGAGCTGGAAAAGACCCTATAGAAACGCTCTCAGACACGATCTGAGTTAGAAACTGGCCCTTCAGCAGCAGTTTGAAAACTGATTTAGGATTTTTGAATCACACTTCGTATTTTTTTTTATTTTCTATTTCCTGTCATTGGTAGTAGTTCTTTAAACGTGCTTTGATTGAGTGTCTAGTGTTTGTCCTTGATACGAGCTGAGCAGTATTAAAGCGGTTTCGGAAAAAAAAAATAAAAAAAGAGATAAAAATACATAAAATGTGGGTTACGTAAGTGTCGTCTCTATCCAGTAAATATTCCCATGAGCAATGAAAATAAAGATCTGGGGCTATTTACATCCCTAATTTTAACATCCATTAAATAGATGAATGCTTTGATAGCATTGCAGTGTTTATCTGCTCTCTCCGGGGATTCATTAAAGTGAGCACTCCTTTCAAAATATAATCTATTGCCTAATTAAACTTCCCAAATATGAAATTTGAACCCTCATATCTGGAGAGATGTAACTGCTTTGTTGTTCAACCATTTGCACAATATTTTACGAACTGGTTGTCAAGCTATATTGACATTTGCATGTAAATAAAGCAGCTTCTCAGGCATTTAACGGCTTTGATTTTGATTGTACGTGCAGTGTTTTTGTGCTCCTGTTTAGAATGGTGGAGGGGGGTTGGGGGGGGTTCGGCACCAGAATGAAAAAGCGAGCCCACCGAGTGCTTAGCGAATTTCACAGTTTCCAGCTCTGAAGCAGATCATTACAACGTGTTAAATTTTAATCAGAGATGTTGTGAGGAAAGAGATCAGTCAACAGACGTAATTATTGTCCTCTGTCACACAGATTATGACGGCGAGTTTAAATTGCGCACGTGTTTCGAGGAACGAGGAGGAATGAATGCGTTAACTAAATGACACAACAGGACACCAGTGAGCCATCACGCTTTTCTGTCAGTTTATGTACACGCACAGAAATCCATTATTACATAGGGATGCCATTACTTCCCTTTTAATTGAACAGGATTTTGTTTGGCACAAGCCTACTGAACTTTGTGTTAGTCATGCATACATTTTATGCATGGCTTCCTCATACGTGTCCCAATCAAGGCTCATTTGTAAAGAGCAAAGAAACCACACATGACTTGATGTTCAACTGAACATATAGTCATGGGAAATGTTGTTTTTTAGGATGACATTCAAAAAGCTTCAAGTGCACGCTTGCAAAAGAAGTCACAAGTCTAACGCTTTCCGACAATCCTTAATATATACAAAAAAGAAGAAAAAAAAAACTCATTGCAATTTGAAGCAGAAGAGTTGGTGTTGCAAGGACAATTTGTTTTATGATGCTCATTTGCTCGTTAAAATGCAAATTGTGCCTATGCTTTCATTTTCCAGTACAATAATCCAGACTCAGACTGTTTATCTAATCATCAACTTCACTATAAAGACAAGTTTGGTTTTGTCTGGTACTGAAACCAAGACTATAGGCACCCACTCAATCCTGTACAAATATAATCTCAATATAATGCACAATTTACCAGTTAGAGTTCATTTGACGCCTTTCGCTAGTTTTATTTAGTCTTAGTTTTAATCTTGTGATGAAAGCTGTACTCATTTTATTATAATTTACACATATTATATTTATTCTTTAGCATTAAGTCATCAGAAATATGTTTAACCTACTAAATTCAAATAGATTTGAGTTTGTTTAACCTGTAAAGGATCTAGTTGGTGAATTGTCGTACTTCTGCTTAGTTTTAGCATCTCTCAATTTGCCTTTAATTAGCTTATATAATATTAGATCTCATGTTTAAATATTAGCTTTCCCCTCATTCAAAGTTAACCACTGGTTGGTATAGTTAGCGTTAATTACTTTAAATTTTTCAGAGCATTTACATAAAAAATATTTTATTTTACACAACATATTTTACAATTTAGCTAGAATTGTAATAATCTTGCGTGTGTTTCATTGAAGCCTGAGTAAGAAAGTCATTTAATGAAAAACTACTGCAACAAAATGTATTAGTGGATGAAATTTAAACAGACTCTGAGCTTAAAAAGACAAAATTAAGTACTTCAGGTACCTTGTATTTTTAACCTTTAGGTACCTGAGGCAAAAATAATTTGACAATTATTCAAGGAATCCTACAAAAAAAAAAATCTTACTTCTAAATTTGAAAAGTGAAGTTAGGAAAATATAGGGCCACACAGAAAAAACCCAGGAAAGTAAGGAAAGTGGTTCAATATCTGTGGTCACGTTGTGTATGTTGGTAATGGCTCACTGATATGTCAATGAGGGAGGGAGTGACAGAGAGAACGCTGTAAGGAACGTCCGTGCACCTGGCAGCGTGCCCAACAGTTGCTAGGACGGTGCTCCTGTTTCTGTCTTTGGCGTTTATTTCACAGGCCTCCAAATCAATTGGAATGCAGCCCCTGAAATAGAAACTTGGCACCGGACTCAAGTTTTCTATTGTGCCTGCTGGTCACTGCTCAGAGAATAGCCCCCGTCATTCATGTCCCTTTCCAATTTCCCTCTCTAACATGGAAAGTGGGGAAGACATTAGACAAAATTGTACATTACTTGACTGCCAGTTTACAAGGGGATTGTAGTTTAACGTATAATGAATGTCTTTGGTTGGCGTCCAAATTAATATTAAATCGTAGCGAATAGCATTGAGTTAGGTTGGTTCCTTAAATGTATTCTAATTCGCTTGATATAATAGTGAGTGGAATAATCTCTCGTAGAGATTTTTTTTTAAATGATTCTATTTGATACATGGTCAGGCTCTGGGATTTAATCTGCTGATTTTTTCTAACAACGAATAAACAGTGGATAAACAATTCCCAGCAGGAAGCTTAAGAACATGTAGGTCAGTGGCTCCCTGACATGCCACTGCATCAGCCTCTGCATGCTGCCATGTGTTCTCCAGCTAATCAAGGGCAGCCTGCTTCTCGCTGTCTCCTTCTTGGCCTGCCAACAGATTCATCACTGGCTGGGTTAAACAGGAGTAAAAACACATTAGTGTCATGTTAGACTGATAGAGGAAAGTGCCTGGATTGGCGCTGCACAATGGTAAAAGTCTGAATGTGTATTGATTTGTGCTACATAAATCTTGTTTTCTGTCTAAGCTAGTGAATCAGTGTTGACCCCCAGGGGTTAACAAACATTGTAGAGGCTCTTAGCTAGTGTGAGCGCCAACAATGCACCATGCATTGCAGTATCTGTGCCCCCATCTTGTCATTTTTCAGCCGGCCTGGCTTTACTAATTGCTGGCAATCAACGCACAATATGACGGGGCTAAAAGAGGTGGTGGGTTTCTTGGGGTTTTTGGCTCTAACAAGAAGCTTTGAGGCTCCTGGAGCCAAGAACTATCAACAATGAATGTGAGTTGGTCGGCAGGAGTCTGTGAGTTACAACTTGGATTAATTGGCATAAGGGGATCCAGCATGGCCAGTGCCAGATCACGTTAAACTAGTGGGAATTGACTGAGTAAACTTTCACAAAGGCAAATCCCACATTGAAACAACTTAAGGACACAACCAGTGTCAACATTAACAGTGTTAATTAACAGTAACACAGAATTGTTTCATTATTTATCAACTCCCGTACATTTTTTTGAAGTGACAATAAGTAGACTATAAATAGTTAAAAAACAAACAAACATGTGAATGAAAACTATATCAAAATATATTGATATTTTTGTCAACTAATGAAACAAAACCATAATGTTCACATGGGACAAAATCCAATCAGAACTAAGTTTCTGTTATGGAAAGTATAGAATAAAATCTTAAAGTTGATATACGGAGTTTCTGAGAAACGTCTCAATGTCCCGCCCTAAACAGCCTCACTTCCTCCAACTGCTTCTGCCAATCCACCAGAAGCCACGCCTCCACTTTTCTGCACACGCATCACGTAACATAACAATGTCGCATTGATATAGGTTTATAGGTCAGGTAAGAGCCAAAATCATATTTACCCATTTGCTGTTGTGACGCACAGCCTTGTTTCCGTGCACAGTTTTGCATTCACTTTGATTGACAGACTCAAAAACAGGAAGTCAAAGTCAATTGGCTGGATGCAGTCGGCAATGGTTTCCACTTGTATAAGGGTCTATAGGACGAAGGAGGGACTTATATACATTATTGTATATGAATGACAACCAGCAGATCATAGTAAAATACTAGTTTGTAGGGATGTAACGATTAATCGTAAGGCAGTTAAAAATCGATTCATAGGTATCACGGTTGATATCGATTTTCTGAAAATTGAATCGCAGTACTTTTTTTAAACCAGCTATCCACAAGTGTAGGCGGTGGGCGGAGTCTGCTAATAGTTTCTTTCTGGCCGCCTTCTACTCTTAAATATGTTAATAAATGATTCTTTACCCCTTTAGCACCGAAAGAAAATCTGTAATATTACTTGAATATCTGTAAAAGTCACATTTTTCTATTAGCTCTGTCTGCTAGCATAGCTTCTCTTCTTCACTGAAAGATATCTGCATGCCAACCGACCACTGTGTTACCAGCGCCCTCTGCTGGTCCAAACAAATATGACGTAAATCATTGCAATCACGTTTTTTTTTTAAAGTCCAATTGTTAAGGCACAATAATACATTTTCAGTTGCAAATAATTATTATGCAGTTTTGCATTGTTTATTATTGAACCAGAATTTAAATAATCGGCTTCATTTTCATTTGTATTATTCCTTTATTTATTTAATTCAAGATTTATTTTTAGTTAAATTGCATTATTTTGAATAGTTTATCAAGGAATTCTCTTGACAATGAAAAATAAAAGGAAAATAGTACAGTATTTTCTAGGTTTTTTCCCAAAAAAAAAATTTGTCTACAGTCCCATTTTGTAAAATAAATTGTGAGAGAATCGTATCGTGAACCCAGTATCGTGAATCGAATCGTATCGGGAGTTGAGTGAATCGTTACATCCCTACTAGTTTGGCATTTTTCCGCATTTCAAAAGAATCGTACATAAACATAAATTTCTCAGAAACTCCAGATATTAGCTTTAATATCTTTTAGTTGACTAAAACTAGATTAGGCAAAATATCGAGAGTTGAGAAGTCTGTTTTGACAATATACAAAATTAAAATTTCACATATATTGATATATTTTCAGAGCTTATTTTTATTAAAATACTCATTTTAGGAGTCGCTGCTTTCACTACTTCTGAGTGCGCTCTAACCCAGACCTTCCCCTAAACAACACACTATAGAACTCACTCACACGTGCTGTCCCTTAGAGGAGAAAAAGACAGAACTTGCACATTTTGTGCAGCTGTTTGGTAATAAATGTGCCTGTGTGGCATTTGGGATCAGTAAATTTAACCCAGAATTATATTTCAAGTCAAGACTTTATTGAGTTAAAAATATGAGATTTATGTCGTATATCGACATTTTGAGAAATAAATCTCGAGATATGATTTTTGGTCCATATCGCCTGATGACCAAATTACAACTAAAACTAAGTTGCATTTTAGTCAAAAGACTATGACTAAAACTAAATAAAAATTCCTGTTAAACCTAACATTGGCCACTACGACATGTAAAAGTGTCTGTTACTCCACCAATGACCCTAAAGTATAGTTGTGGCTAAACAACAGTCACTGAGAACACAGTGTAGGTAGAGGGATGAAAAATGCAGCAATGAAAACAGTATGTACGTTAAATAATGAAAATAATGTAACAGTTTTGCTACTCCCCTGGTTTTATGTTTGACTTGAATCACAGAGATGCGAGGTGGTAAATTGTTTAATCTTCCGGTGGTATATGAAATCCATTTATTTGGGAGCTTGCAGGATTATCATTGTGGAAAATAATTACATTATAACAGGTGAAATCATAATCATTTATCTCTCTGACATTTAAAGACGTTCTAAATGCCATGCGGTTCCTCAGAGACAGGAGCTTGATCCTAAATGATGATCAGAGAATTTTAATTAATGGTTCTCTAAATCATATTAGGTATATATATATATATATATATATACATACAAAATAGATACAATAAAATTGAGAGAAGAGAGGGAACAAGAAGAAAAAAGATAATTAAATAAAAATAAATGAATGAATGATATTAATAAATATTTTTTTTTATTTAAAGTCAGTTTTGCCTTTATTTCTCTTTGTTTGAGCAATCAGCCCAAACAAGTGTAAATATACAGTAAATGCATCCTTTTGTAAGTGCTTTGGAAGCTTTGATGCTGTATATGTAATACTGGCTAGCATTAATCAGCAGGCTTTCTAAGGTCTGTGTTTGTTCAAAAAAGGACAAGGGAGTAGAGTAAGTAAAAGAAAGAAAGAAAAAGAGAGAGAGACAGAATTAAACAGCCAGATATAGAAAAGGGGGATGGCTCGTCTCTGGAGGCCCCCACACCAGTGCTCACCCTGCTGCCAGGCACGCACACACACCAGAGACCTTATTTACCCATCAGCCCCGAAGAGACCTGGACCCCAGATCTTATTTACTGAGAGGCAGGGCAACCATCAGGTGCTGAGGGGATCTGGCCAGCAGTGAAAGCAAATACCACAGATCAACACCAACCATGGAAGAAGAAAGGGGAGCTCAGCCAAAGCCTTGGTCAAGTGCTAATGTTTACTCTTTGGTTTGAAGGGCTATGGATGAACTCCATTTGGAAAACTCCAAATCGACACCCCACCACCACCAACCCCCTCTTATCCCTACCTCGCACCAAGCAACAAAAAAAAACCCCCAGTCTGATGGCTATGGCTGTCTAATATTCATATGTCTCAAGCATCTGCAGTAATGTGGACTTTTTTATGTCTCTGAAAGCAGCTCTGCCACCAGTCTTCAGGATCAGACATGGTGTCGGGGGGGAAAAGGGAGATGAAGACAGGGAAAAAAAAGCCCAGCTAATGACTAGCTCTTATGCATCAGTGCACTTACTAATGAGCTTCCAGGGAGAGGCATGGCCAAGCCAGAGCCAAAGCTGAGCCGGGATGTGAGAGGCCTAGGCCATCACTTCCCCGCTGTGATCCCTGCCTTCCCACTCACGGAGAGCCCCCGACTTCCAGCCACTAATGAGTGTTGGAGGGAGAGTCCAAGCTCGCATCCACCTGCCAGCCTTCAGAGCCCATGTCTGTTGCAAAGACGGTAGGGGTCAGACGCATTCCTGAGCTCTTAATAATTTACATCATATTGATTTCCTCACTGTTAGACACTCTCACCTGCATGGGCTGTGACTCCTACTTTCTCTTCCCATGCCTCCCCCTCCATATAAGCACATTTCACCAGAGAGAGGAGTTAGGAATGATCCAAAGGCGTGTAACTCTGCCCTTGCTGCCAACGAGTTAAATACAACATTCAGTTTAATAGATTGTGGACATTGTCTGTGTCAATGGAGAGCTGCCTGTCTGTGTGTGTCAACCACTGAAGCATCCGCCCAATGTGGAAGAACTTAAACCACCAAGAAACGTTCTTACCCTTAAAAAAAGTTTGGTTTTAACTTTGTTTTAAGGTGACACTAACATCCTCATTTACATTTTTTTTAAATTCCCACAATCTCAGTTTTTTAAAAAGGGCCCGACTCCTGCAGAGAAAAAAAGTTATCAAACCTTAAATAGAGCCCAATCTAAAGGTTCAAAATGCAAGAAAAGAAAATAAATTATGCAGTTTGCATTCTACTTAACCTCTAATCAGACACGGAGAAGAGGGCATTAGTATGCTTCCTTTGTCAATATGATGATCTGTATACTCAATCCTTTAAATATTCATCACCTCAGAAGATTCTTCTTATTCTGATTTATAATTCAAATGGTATAAATGTTACATAGGTATGGCACCCGATTCCTCCCCGCGAGAACAACTTTGTATCATCAAGAGCCGCACTTAAGAATGACTTTCAACACCTTCCACCTTTTCTTCATTTAAAAGCCTTCAAAGAAGATTTTCTTTGCTCTATGATGGATATTTTTCCTCTAAGATTTAGCGCCAGCGAGAAGGAATTAACACGATACTCTCGCCGCTCTGCACTAGCCCTCATTCTCACATGAAATGTATTGAGAAACTCTTGAAACTTGGCATAAAAACAGACTATTACACTAATAAGGAAGAAAAAATATTGGGGGGTTTTTTCACTAACTTATAATGATGTATTATTTTGTGGTGTATTTTAAGACAATTTAAAACAAAAGATTTTTTTTTTAGTTTTGCACCTTGTCTTTATAAGCTTTTAAATAGGCTGACGGTTACTGATCAAACCTTGTGTAGAAAATTTAAAAGAAATGGAAATCTTTCATCAATTTCATGCAACTACAAAAATAGTAATGCCCCCCAAAAATAAAAAATAAAATAAAAAATTATATTTACAAGTAAATTATTTTGTAAATCCCAAATAATTTATCTTTAAAAAAATATTTAAATGTATCATTCATGGCCATTTTCCCTGACAAACATTACAATTCTTTTTTAAATTTTGCTGTGTGATTTTCAATAAATAATATGACTATTTCTACAACAACAAACGAGACAATTGAGGCCACATATTAAATACTGAAAAAAGATTTCTATTGTGCGACAAGTGCTGCCTATTGTAAAATACATCCAACAGCAACAATTCTAAAGTGATCATAATAAAAACCCTTTATTTTCTCATCTTCTTCTTCTTTCTTCTTGCAGAAATGCATTAAAGTGAGGACAGAATGAAAGCTAACTTGTGCTAGCAGTGTTATTAACTGAAGGTTCCTATAAATGATAAACAAATGGATGGATATGATTCACATTTGTTTATTTTGTATGAAAAATCATTTGATAAACATGTCAGTGGTTATAATAATGAATGTACTAATCACCACATAACACTTTGCCATCTTTGCTAAATCTTGATCAACACTGCCCTCCTCTGTTGCTCTTGTGTTGTTGACAATGAATGCAGTTGTAACAGAGACATTCACTTCCTTTTTTGCACATCTTATTTATCTGTTTAGTAAATCAAGCATTGAGGTTTACCATTATTAATAGTAATAACCATTTACAACCTTCAATGCCAGAGAAAGATATAATGATGGATTTCATCACATAATCCCAGTTCAATCTATCAGGTAATTTTACTCATCTCTAACATCTCATTGGCTCATTAGCTTTGTGAAACAATGGTTTATAGAAAAACATACTGTTATTTTTACAAACCAATGTTATTATACCGCGCTTAAATTCCACATTTACCTTTATTTTATTTTATTTTATTTATTTAACATTGTTATTGATTTATTTTTTGGACTCTAAAAGCAGGATTCTTTATTTTTCTTGGAAAAAAAATTGTATTTCAAAAGACATTTCACTTGATTCTGTTAAAACTATTTGGACAAGATATGTCTGTTTGCCTAAGAAATTAGTAATAATAATAATAGTTCAATAATATCTACCCATGTGTGAAGTAAAAGTAAAGTTTTTTGTAAAACTTAATTTTGGAAACATTTTCAATTCATCAATGTTGATATTTTAGAACAGAGCCATGTTTTCACTGTAAAAAAAAAAAAAAAAAAAATGTATATATTATATTGTTACATTTGTCCAATCTAAACCTGCTGTTTAGAGTTTCCACATTTTTGAAAATTTCCCTTTACAGTCACCTCTGATTTATTAATTTGTGTTTCTGTTTCATTGTTCATTTGCTGTGCCATTTTGTATTTTCTGTTTCATTTTTTCATTTCAGTTTCAGTTTTGATTGTCTATGTTGTGAATTTTGTTTTGGGGCGGGGAGAGAGGGAGGGAGGGGAGGAGAGAGGGAGAGAGAGGAGCAGAGAGGGAGAGAGAGGAGCAGAGAGGGAGAGAGAGGAACAGAGAGAGAGAGAGACACAGAGATGAGAGAGAGAGAGAGAACAAAGGACCGAGAGAGAGAGAGAGGACACACAGAGACAGAGACACACACAGAGACAGAGACACACACAGAGACAGAGACACACACAGAGACAGAGACACACACAGAGACAGAGACACACACAGAGACAGAGACAGAGACACACACAGAGACAGAGAGAGAGAGAGACACAACAGAGAAACAGAGAGATAGACACACACAAGAGACAGGAGAGAGAGGAGAGAGACACACAAATAGAGAGAGAGATGAGACACACGAGAGAGAGAGAGAGACACAGAGAGAGAGAGAGAGGACAAGAGACAGAGAGAGAGACACAGACAGAGAGAGGAGACAACAGAACAGAGAGAGAGAGACACACAGAGAGAGAGAGGAGAGAGAGAGAGAGAGACACACACTAGATGAGAGACACACAGAGAGAGAGAGAGAGAGAGAACACACACTAGAGAGAGAAGAAGATATATATATACCCACAGACATAGAATACACAAATATATATATATATACACACATATATATATATATATATATATATATATATATATATAAATAATAACCTCACTAACAAGATATACAAAGACTGACCAAAACATGTATATGTATATATTAAAGTGGGGTGGAAAAACCTGTGTCACACGCTACCTTTGACGTCACCAGCATGTGGCAGCCTGACGTGTATAAATATCTCATCTGTAATGTGTCCCAATGGCCACATGGTGGCAGCATATAGCCAGGAGGACAGTTGTTTGTTTTTTTTCAGCTTGTCTTAGATTGTTTCCATAATGGTGTAAAAGTGAAAAGGATAATGCACGTCATAGAGTCTGCAAGGAGGAAACTGGTTCATCTGCAGAGACAACTGTGCTGTTAACAACGTGCTCCTGCTGTGCATGTAGAATATTGATAAGAACTGTTGATTTAAATCACTGTAGTTACCATCAGCTAAGCCTACTTTTATTTTAATTATTAAAAAATAATCATGTGACCTGGGAACTGCTTAGAAAATGTATGTATGTTTTCCGTCTCCTTTATTGCCATATTTTTCTCCATCTTTACAGTAAATATGGAGTAACATAACAGTAATAATTCAGATTAATACCAGCAAAATCAAACCTATTACGAATGAGTCTTCTTTCTTATCACAGAGTGTGTCGCTGTGATAAAATGTCTTACCATGTTTGATTTCTGATCATTCTATTAACAAACAGTATAGTAATTCTGTAGGATTTTCACATTTTTATATGCTTTTTGTTTGGTTTCTTTAGCTTATCCTTAAAATGGCTGTGAGATAAAGGTGCAGCCCATCCCTGCTGACCAAATGTGCAAGTTGGGGTACAGATATATGTGCCAGTCCATCAAAGGCAGCCCCAGCACAAAGGGACAGGCACACAAATCACATCCACTCCCAGGGCTAATTTAGGGACTCCAACGAACATGATTTATGTGTTTTTGGAGTGTACAGACAAAAAGCCCAGTACTTTGCACAGAGACTAAAAGGCTTGAAGCTGCACTCAATAGTCAGATAGAAATGCTAACCGTTGCCTCATTAAGCAGGAAACTGAAAAATATGTAATCCATGAATTAGAGTTGAAGACCATATTCATAATAAAAACAGACATGCCTTCCTCTCTTGTTTTGGAAAACTCAACATGAGCCCATGCCTCCCTACTTATGCTCTGTGGACATCAAAATTTAAAACCTCAGCTTTTTTTTTTAGCCCTTCAAGATAAATTAGTACACACTCATTTTTAATCAAGATCAGGAAGATCTAAGAGAGAAACAAGTGTACCACATGGGAACAGCACATTTGAAAGTCCTTTGGCAGCAAATTTGGCCTGTAAAAATAACTTTAACCTTTAAGAAAGAAAGCAACTCCAAAAGCAAAACACATGCACGAATATTTGTGTTGCTAGTAATTCAAACACAACTGTTAAACCAACAAATAATAATGAAAATGATTGACATGAGTGTGTCCAGCCTGTGTGGTGTACTTTAGGAAGTCTTTTTCATTTTTCATCAAGTGAAAGAGCTCTGGAGACTAGGGGTGGGAACCTCTATACGATACGTGATACAAAGCTCGCGATAACGATTATCTCACGATATGACGATACTGCGATTATCAATATATTGGTCAGAAATCAATCTATGACATAACAAGAAAATAAGATTAAATGAAAAAAACTATTTTTATTTTATTTTACTATTTTATAAGACAATAAATTGAAAAAGTGTCCTGTTACATTTCTGTAAAATAAGTGTCAACATACCAATGTAAATGAATAAGTTTCTCCAATAGTGCTTTCTGTAAACAAAAAATAGGGTCTTTCTTACCAGTGACATCATTATTATTTTTATTATGGAAAAAAATTTTTGCTCTGAATGTCAAAATGAATTTCTGTGATTGCAACCATGTCGGAAATGAACTGAATAAATAAATAAATAAATTATAGTGCAATATTCGAGTAAACAATATATTGGTTCCTTCAACAAACAGTGACAGCATGTATGTGAAGAGCTACCTGCACATTTTAGTGGAAAAAACAGAAAAGGTTTTGAAAATAAAAAATAAAAAAAATAAAATTTTTATTTATTTATTTATTTTTTTTTAAATCGATACTTAGCGCGAGCATATCGATAATCGATCGTGTGAAAAAACATCGTGATATATCGCCGTATCGAGATATCGTCACACTCCTACTGGAGACAGAAAACTCACAGCAAGAGATCGCATGCTGACAGTGCGTTTAAATGAAAGAACACGTTTTTTTTACCCAAAGTTAAAATAACGCACACAGGCGTTTAGTAAATCTGAACAAAACAACACCTCAAACTACTGCTTAAAATCAAAGCTGAAGCCTTGCTTGCACATCTACATAATATCTAAAATAATTGTCATGCAGCTTTCAATTCAGAAAGAATCAAGTATTTTAATAGGAAAACCGTAAAACATGAGAAGTAGCCGATGCTACCAGTAGGAAAGGGCAGAGGCACATTTACTGGGGCACACCAGTTTCCATGGCAACCCTTGATCACAGAGGGGATAACAGAAATGATGCAATCACTCCATTGAGCCCTGCTCGTGGTTTGACAACAGTGGTATTGAACCAGTAAAACTTGGGGGGAAAAAAGGCGGCGTTCGCTCCAGCCATTGCACATTTTGATGGCATGTGATTTGCAATTTTCTGCTGGGATTCACTGGGGGAGCCTGTCATTGCATCTCAGTATTCTATACACATTGTTATCTAAGCTTAGAATGGGGTCATTTTCTTTATTCTACACCAAGAAACAAAGTGAGGATGTGTGGCGGACCACGAGAAACATCCATATTCTTCATTTGTCAAACAGGATACGACTCATCATTATAGGGCGTCGGAGAAAACACTAATAATTCAACGCCCGAAGGAAGAAAACTAGCTAGAGTTTGAGCACATCAGACATTTTTATTGTGAGAAAGCCATGTTTGTTGCAGCAACATTAACAGCAGTCACGCAACAACTGCCCTCCACGTGACTGAATAATCAGTTGAAATAGCACATTACGAAGCGTGTCTTCTAGCAGGTAAATTAAAAAAAAAGTTAATTCTTAAAACAACATTCAAGGCCGTGTTGATTTTCGTCAACTAATAGAAATTAAACTTCAGTTTCGTCACGTGGGATGAAATCATGCAGTCTTACACACTGATCACATCAAATCTGTGTGTTTTTGCAAACATTAAAGGTCCCATAATATACTGCTTTTAATACCATTTCACATCGATCTCAGAAACCCAACAAAATAGCATTTTGAAGTATTTAAACGCATTCTTATTCTAGAATTTCAGTGGTCTAAACAGTCAGTCTCAGATTGTTTCTGAGTCTATTTCCGGATATGCAAATGAGCTGTGTCTGGTCACACCCACTTCACGACCAGCTCTGGGAGAGGAGCATTCACACATTTTATGTTGAAAGCCTACTGATATTTTATGAATAAAGTTTTTCTTACACTTCATTAGAGAGGGCTGGTGATGGTCACAATTAAGCAATAAAATAAATTAATTTATCTAATAACAATAATAAATCATGCATTGCTGTCGTGAAAATATTGCATTACATATAGTGTTGAACTTCAACAGCATGTGCAGACAAAAAAAAAAAAAAAAGTCATTAAAGTCTCCTGATATTGTTTGCACTTGCATGTTATTGGACACCACATTAGCAGCAGTGTTAGCTTCCACGCTAACATTACACAGACTTTTTAACAGCCCTGCTACTTATCATGCTAGTTTGGCTAAGCAGTAAAAGAAACACAAAATAACATGGACTTACATCTTCCACGTTTGTGCTTGAGTCATGAAGTGTTGGCACCACGACATGCTTTATCTGGAGATTTTAAGCTAAGCTAGCTCTGTCCAGGGCCATGTTTTCAAAGCAGTCCTCTGGGAAATGCTGGGCACGGACATACACAAGTTTGGGACTGTCCTTTGGTCCACAACCAGCAAAGATTAAATCCAGCCACTGGGTCCTGAGAGGCTCAACTGAGGGAAGGAAAAATGAACTCATCCTGCCTTCACCGTGTGTGTTTACCTGCAAGGTAATTAGTGAGGGTGCAGGTCAGCTTCCTGTGGGAGGGGCAGAGGGAGGGGCAGGAGGAGGAGTTATTCCTCTTATGGCATCATATATGGAACAAATTCAAACTAGTTTGTCTGAGCACACATTTCATAAAGCGTGGAGCAAACAAGTAATGGAGCAATTTTCACTTTTGTAGCCTCAAAATGAGGCTATGGAGATACATGTTACTGTTAGAAAACCATTAAAAAGTAAAATTTGTACATATGAGACCTTGAAAACATCCCACATCAGGTTGATAAATGGTAATTCAATCTTAAAAAATGCATAAACTCTTGTGCTTTATATTTTAGTCGACTATATTTGTTACAGATTTAGTCGACTAAAACTAGACTATTAAAACTAATATAATCCTAGGGCTGGGTAAAAAATTGATTTAATTGATTAATCGAATTTGTAGATAAAAACTATTTTTATTTTGCAAATCTGAGTCTGTAATATATAATGTATATGTTTTATATATATATAAATATATATATATGTTTTATATATATATATATATATATATATATATATATATATATATATATATACACACCCCCACCCCCACGTTCCGTCCTTGTGGGTTACTGTAACGCGATTTGAGCCTGACCACTTTTGACAATATATCTGATGTATGCAGTCATTTTGAAGTGCATTGAAAAAACATTTTAAATTTAATTGAAACTTGAATTTTTCTTTAAAAAATCATGGGGTTTTTTTAGGCAAAATCACCCAGCCTTATAATAATCCTGATAAATAAATATTGACTGAGACAAATTAACACTGCTTCTAAGGAACAGGTTTCCTTTATGTTGATTAGTCAGCGTTTATAATGCTGTTTTACTCTTGCCTTGGAAAGCCCTTACTTCTAATCAAACAGACATACATGTGATGCTAATTACAGAACCTTTAAGTTTCACTAAAAGTATTGTCACTTCATGAAGCCGCACGTGCACCCAAAAACTCCCCAGTGATACCAATTGGGAAACCAGGTTTTTGGTTTGCCTGATTGTTTGTAGCTGATTTATTTGATTAACAGAGAAGGAGAGAGAAAAGTACACTCATAGAGGATTTGTAGGGGCTAATTCTCCTCTCATATCCAGTCTGATAAACACAAATGGATGGCTGACCTACGGCAGAGGCCTGGCTTTGTGATGAATAAGCAGTCAGATGCAGCATGGGTGAAGGCGAATGATACAGTAGGCTATATAGGTGTCAGAAGATTTTTCAGTATGTTTCAGGTTGGAGACGGATAGGCGGGTGGGCCTTGGAGATGCCAGCTGTGATCATATAGCATCCAGATGCTGCTGTGTTTCCGACCCATCACATCATGTGCAATGATTTTCTGCGTTGTTTCAGCTATTAGTAACAGTAAAACCTAAGCACAGATGCTTTAAATCTATTTTTGGCTTGTATTTCTGCAAATTATAAAATAATTCTTGTCACGGCACATAGTTTTAGCCGTTAGAGTGTGCTTTATTAGAGCCTAAGGGGACATGACACTGACCTCCGGCAGATTAAACGATTCGTGAAGGCTCTTACTAAGCCAAAAGTGCAGGTCGGCCTTTTTCCGCTCATTTGTGCAGATGGTGCGATACATGCTGTGCAGGGCTGCACAGGGTGCAGGCACAGCAGCAAAGGCATGTAATAGCACTCTGGTGTTTTGCTTTAGTGGATTATTCTTGGAGATGAGCTGTTATAGTTTATATGAACAATGAGTAAACCCTGCAACAGTGCTTTCTGAGTGTAAGCATATGGGCAGCAGAAGCAAAGAGAGTAGAAAGGATGGGAAAGAGAGAGAGAGAGAGAGACAGCTGTAGTGCCGTGAGACCTGGATTAGGTTCTGGTCAGTGGATGTGGCTGCTGCTGTTTTTCAGATTACACTAAATTCTCAGAGATTATGTGCTCTGAATGAATGACTGACTGACTGAATGAATGAAGAGAGATTTTCAAAGCCACCACAAAGTAGTGAGAAGTGCTGGGAAATTATGAAGCTCAACTAAAGCGAACATGTGATTCTCTAATGAAAGATATCTTGTACTTTTTAAAAATTGATAAGAAATTCACTCCCGTATCACTATATCCCTCTAAAAGACCCACTGCTTTGTTATGTGTCCAACACGTGGGTACACATGTGACATAATTTTTAATGCTATTACATTAATCCTTATCTCGTGCGCCGGACAGAACCAAATAATAGACTTTTTTTTTGTCCCTCATCTCTAAAGTTTTATTCCTAATACTGAATTGACATTTCCTGATTTTTACTGTGAATCTCTACTCAGGTTCAACTGTTTTTTGTAATATTTAATCTGCTTGATCAGGGAGGATTCACTATTTACCAGGGTGTCAAAAATATTTTTGTTCAGGAGCCAAATACCAGTTTGAACTTGAGTGGGCCACAGATTTTAGGTGTAAATTCAACATAAAAGTGTCCTGGTTTGCAATTCCACATATAAATTATAGGGAAATGATAACGTATGTGAGTATATTAGTCCCTGCAGGATTTTCACTTAATTTTCCCTGATTTTGGTTCAATTTTGTGGAATAATTTGAGGAAAATTTCTTTTAACAATATTGAAATTAAAAATGACTGGAAAACTGAGTTCTGCAAATTTTGTGGATTTTATTTAAGTTTTTGTATTTAGAGGGGCTGAGATATCTACAGCTGAATTAGTTGTGTTTTACGTTTTTTTCTGGCATTTTTACTTCCTCGAGCGGGCCGAATTTCACCCCCAGGCCTCAAGTTTGACATATGTGATTTAGACTGTGGGCTTTCATGTTAAAGGTCCCATGTCATGCTATTTTTCATCCATCTCCATTTGTTCTAAGAACCACAAAAACATAGTATTAGAGGTTTATTTTCCCAAACTCGCCTGTTTTCCAGAGTTTCAGCCTCTGAAAAGTCACTTTTTGAGCAACTCTACACAAACAGGCTGATTTGCGGCCTACTTATGCATATTCATGAGTGGGCGTGTCTATAGACGGGACACTGACTTCCTCCTCCCCGCACGGTGACGTAGGGCCAGAGGACGGCCCACCCTCCTCCCACCCACTCTGTAGCCGAGCTCATGCTGCTTTATGAACACGAGACAGAGCGTGGGGGCGGGGCATTCACCGGTTCTTACATAAACTGTAGAAAATACATACATAGCACTGCGCAAAGGATGCTGAAGTGCTCACCTTTGTGGGCGTGTCTGCTTACGTGTCAATCACGGCAGAGCGCTTCCTGGAGGCAGGGCTCCTCCAGCTCAGTGCCGTGTCAAATTCGTCATCAAAGTGGGAACACGTCATCAAATTGGAGCGAGGTGTTTGGGCTCACCCTGCAGAAAGAAAGGAACAAATCACCATCTAACTAACGATTGAGAGAATCACTTTTATCACGTTTAAAGCACAGAAAAGTTAATTTAGCCTAACATGGGCCCTTTAAAGGTTTAGGCTTTTATTAAACATGAAAGCATGCCTATTTAAAGACTGACTATTATTTTCCTATATGTGAATAATTCATAAAGCATACAGCATAGACATGGGGTTTATTTATCTTTTTCTATCAGCAGCCAAACAACTGTTTTCATCATTTAGGAATCAGAAGCAATTCTCTGTGCCAAGTGGACTGCTTTCTTTTATCTCAATGCAAATCATAACATTACTGTAAATAACCCTTTGTGATCTCATAGAGCATCTTAATCTGCTTTCAAGCTTGCAAACAAGCACAAATGAAATGCATAGAATGATTATGTAGTACCAGAGTTATTCATTCAAACCTCTCACTGTTTTTCTCTGTAAAGTCTTCCTGCACAGCTCTTCCAATTTAACATAATTCTTATTCATTAAGTTGGCTACACCTAATGCATATGGACTACAGGAGGAAACCAAGATCTAAGAGTTACTCTGTACTTGAGGCTGGAAGGTTCTTCATGAGAACATAATTTCCCTGGTGTGCAGCGCTCGGTTAATATCACCCCTCACCCACATATTGCTCTTTCTTTTTTAGCAGTCAGCGTTTGTGCCAGTGTTAATCAGGTGTGCTCCTCTAAAGAGAAATTGTTTTGGTTTTTTTTTTCCTACCCGCACAGTCATGTTAACAAGCTAAAGAGTTGCACAAACATGGTTTTCGGGAGCAGAGAATTAATCAAAGAAAAAGATTTCCGTCCTAAAATGCAAAGCTAAACAAATACCAGAGAAAGCTTGTCATAGTTTTCTAACTTAATTGTTTGAGAGTAATGGCGCTCCTCTGAAAGGTTTAACTGTAGCTGGGTTGTGAGTAATAGACGCTGCACAGTGCACAAGGAACTAATGCAATGAAGATTCGATAAAAACCAGCGGACACAGCACTGTGGCCTGGGGTGGCCTTCATTCATTGGCACAGGAAGAAATTACAAGAAAAAAAGACAGGATCATATAAGAGCAAATGTTTCTTCCATAGCCATAAAAACCGATCTCAAGGTGTAAACTGGTCCAACAGCTCAATACAGTCAAGTGAAAACAAGCAGCTACTAGAGTTTGCCCTTATCAACCAACATTTCCAGTCATTTTCAGTTATTTGTTTACTTAAATATAATACAATACATGAACATTTAGTATATGTGTGATGGCACTACTTGAGAGCGAGAGAGAGAGGAAAAATTTACAAATAAAAGCATGAAAAATATGGGAATTTTAAAACGTATACTTTTGGTTCAAAATGCTAATCACAATAATGATAATGAAAGTGATCTTTATTACAGCATGAACTGAAAATACAAGGATAAGTCTTGATACCACAAGAGGTGGGAGATGACAGGAAAAGATAAAAAATCTACTCAGGAGGCACTAAATACAATTTATTTCCTCTTAATTACACAGTTAGATTCTTTAAAATGTGTTTTTATCACTCATTCATTCCATCATTATTCTTTATTGTTGTTTTTTTTATAGTATTCTGAATAAAACAAAAAGAGACAAAGGGGACACTTGGATTCATAATAATTCAGCCAAACAAGTTTGATAATCACTGGGATAATCAATGCAGTCATGAAATACCTACAAAATGTATATCTTGTAAAAAAATAAATGAATAAAAATAAATAAATAAATAGCTTCACCTTCAAATGTAGTGCAACTAATTCATAAAAATGCTGATAGTGCTTATTATTGCACATGCCCAATACTATTATGAATTGCACACTTCCTTAAACAATATGGATGATGGTTACAGTTTTGCTGCTCCAGCAACCATTTCTCCAGATCTTTAGTGAATGATGATAGTGTTGCTGAATCCCTTGTGTAAGCAGTTATTGTATTCCTCGTTTGACTTGCTCTATAACAGAATAAAGTTGCCCAAATTCAGAAAAAGCACCAGACAGTCACCTCTTCTTCTCCTTGTGGTTCTATTATTTCTCTGGAAAAAAAAAAAAAAAAAACTTAATTCTAGAGAGTATAGACTCAAATGTTCCTCCATCTTTAAAAAAGTCAGTTGTGTTCACAATTACTGCAAATGCTCGAGGACAAGCGATTAATATGAAATATACATGTATACACCTAGCTTGGTTTTCACCTGACTGATGACCTTTCACGTTACCATAGAAGCACACCCTTTGGTTTGAAACTATTAAATTATCGTCTGATGAATCACTAAAATGCACGACAACAGAGTCTTTGGACCTCGCAAGGGATTTAAAGACCTGCTGCCTGTACACTTTACCTTCTTATTCACAGTTTACTGACCTATTATTCCATGATCTAGTGTTAGAATCAATTTCTTTTTTACTTTAAATTGTTGTTTTTCAGTTATTTTCTGAACAAAACAATTGGGAAAGATGTTCTTGTTGTCGAGGAAAAAACATTGAGCATTGATTGGTTTGTAACTCAAATGAAAAGGACAGATACACTAAAATATTATTCTGTGAAGCACATTCACCAGTATGAATGAGAGATGATTTATATACACTGCCTATCCAATGAAAAGCCTTTTAAACTCACGCTTGTGGAGGTTGACATGACATGATGACTCAAAGAACGTGCGCCATTCTCTAACTACTAAAACTACTATCTCAACACATAGAGATACTGTATATAGATCTGGAAATACAAAGGTGAACGGTGATTGGCTGAAATCGCAAATACATAGAAATCAAAGGGATATTACGTGTGTTTGAGGGTAAAAGTTAAAATGACTCAAATACATTTCTTTCACAAATTTGTGCAATTTGAAAAAAAAAAATACTAAAAACAATGTGGCACACTTTATTTTAGAGAACATTACAGAACTTTATTTCTTTCTTACGTGTGAGATAATTAAAATAATCTATCGGTCACGGTTAGAGGATGGCGGCGTGGACCCAAGTGCAGGGAGAGATGGAGGCAGAATGCAGGCGTAGCGTTCTCGCAACCAGTTCATGTTTAATAACCAAAATAATAATAATAAATTCAACAGGGCACAAGGAGGGTAGACAATACAATGAACCAGCAAACATTCAGTGTTCAAGCACTAAATAGTGGAGAAGGCCTTATTGGAAACGAGCCACACCTGGGTGGAAACATGAGGGAGCTAATCGGTCACAAACTGAGCTCACAGACATCACTGGAGGGTGGAGCCACAAGTAGGAATCCCTGGAAACACAGAGACAAGAGTTAAACACAAGAGAACATACTCGAAAATAAAAATAACCAAAGACTCACAGAAAAATAAAAAATAAAACAAACCACAAGGGCTGAACACAAACAAAACTAAACAAAACCCCAACGCTACCTATTTCTAGCTACTGCCACTTATTGCTATCATAAGAATAGAATTGACACAGATCCAAATTCAAAGCTGAATGTCTCCAATCACAACTGCAAAACACAGCTTTGAACAGATGGATTTGAAATTGGACTGTTTGTCATTGCTCACCTGATGGAACGTGTGTGTGTGTGTGCATGTGTGTGTGTGTGTGTGTGTGTGTGTGTGTGTGTGTGTGTGTGTGTGTGTGTGTGTGTGTGTGTGTGTGTGTGTGCGTGTGTGTGTGCGTGTGTGTGCGTGTGTGTGTGTGTGTGTGTGCGTGTGCTGCCAGGAAAACAAGGTAGCTATACTTACTGCAGAGATGTGTCAAACAGCCAGCACCATGGACAGCACCTCCCCATTTCTCACCTTCAGCTCGTGCGAGTTTTCACCGTTAAATCCAAACATTTGGACTGACTGCCACATCACGAGTTCTCATATTATGCCTCCAGAAACTTTCCAAACTGTCTCAGCCTCATTATGTCATCAACACTGGGATAAAACTTTTGATGGAAGAGAGATATGACCTTGCCATTAAAATTGGTGTGAAAGACACAATCTTGGAGTTGATCTATTTATCAGGGTTGGAGTCAATTATAATTGTAATCGCGTAATTGATAATTAATTACAAGTATGGCGTAATTAAACTTGTAACTGTAACGGAAAAAGCGTAATTGAGTTCTGATAATTGACTTTGTAGTTGTAATTGGCATGGAAATTCTATAAAAACAGTCAATTACAATTGTGTTAAATGCTAAACTTGGGAACCATGTTACAAGATATGTTGTTAAAAATGATTAAAATGTGTTTAATTTTAAGTATTCACACATCTGTCAGTTCTCTTGAGGATCATTTTACCATTTTTTCTTTTTTTTTTTTAAATAATTGAAATCGAGGCTTATACTGACAGAAAGAAACACTCATACACCACACATTAATTAAACAATAAGACCAATATTTTCATGGAAAAGGAAGTCATTCAACTTTAGTAATTGAGAAAGTAACAGTAGTTGACTTTCAGGGGGAAAATCATCGGCTTATCTGTGATTTTATTTGTAATTGGAAAAAAAAATAGTGGTCACCACAATCATAATTGAGTTGTAATTGAACATGGATACTCAAAAGCGTAATTGTAATTGAAAAATGTAATTAACCCCAACCATGCTATCTATCTACACTTGGTTTTTTTATTATCTGTTTTATCATTGTGGGGCAACGAATAATGGAAGGGTTGGGGGTTCCAATCCCACTCTATCCAAGTCATTGTCATTGTGTCCTTGGGCAAGGCACTTTCCCAGTATGAATGTGGTGTGAGAGTGAGTGTTGGTGGTGGTCAGAGGCATGCAGCCTTGTTTCTGTCAGTCTGCCCCAGGGCAGCTGTGGCTACAATGGTAGCTTACCACCACCGTGTGTGGAGTGAGAGAATACTGCACATCAATGTGAAGCGCTTTGAGTGTCCATGAAAAATCAGAGGTGAAAGTAACGGATTATAAACACTCACATTACTTTCACTGAGTTGCTTTTATGGGTGAAAGTCACCAGTAACTTTTACTTTGAGTATATTTAACTGAGCTACTTTTTACTTGTTGAGTACAGATTAAATCAAGTAACAGTACTTATATCAGTACTCTTTACACCTCTGTATAGAATCCAATGCATTATTATTTATTATTATGATTATGTTTGCAAATATTTTAGCGAGCTTCTCTTTTAATAAGGGTAAAAACTGGATCGTAAAGCGTCTTTGTGCAATAAAAGATCATTATTTTAAAGATAGATATAATTATCTTTTTCATATATATATATATATATATATATATATATAGTAAAAGCAGTCAAAGCAACATGTCATGCTCAGTGTTCTACAGCTGGCTGGGATTTATCCACAGCCGAGGTGGAGAGCAGTCAGTCCCCGCTGGGAACAACGTCACAGCCGTTGGCATATTAACGGCGGTGTCCAGTGTGTGCGCCCGGCACTGCGCACAGCAGAGCGCGTCAGGACCGCATCCATCCTCCAACACGCGAAATGCTTGGCGAACAAAACACAGCAATCCTCCCCGATTCCGTGCGCGTCGGCGAGGAGACTTCAGCACGCACGGGCATACAAGCAGGATAAAAAATAAATTAAAAAAATAAAATAAATAAGAAGAAGAGCAACTCCTTGTTTCCAGTGGAGAGAGTTTGCGGCTCTGGTGATGGATTGAAGCAAAGGAAACAACACTGAGAGCCAAACTGAGTAACTTCAGGATTTCCTTGCAGAGGCGTCCTTTCCTAAAGTGTGGATTAATACTGTTGGTAGAAACATGCCAGTAAGAAGAGGTCACGTTGCTCCACAGAACACCTTTCTTGGGATGATCATTCGAAAATTCGAGGGTCAGAGTAAGTACATGCATTCATTCATAATTCAGTACAAACTAGAGGTCATTGATAAAATATAATGAAAAATTACACATTCCTTGAGATTTTCTTAACCGTTTGTAAATATTTCTTGTATTGATGCTGAAAGAAAAGAAAAAACATGCTTAATGGTCTTTTATATGTTTTGGTTAATATAGGGTTTCTCAAACGGGGGTACGTGTACCCCTAGGGGTGCGCAATAGAACTACTACACTACAGAGAGAGAGAGAGAGAGAGAGAGAGAGAGAGAGAGAGAGAGAGAGAGAGAGAGAAAAATCAACAAATAAAGTGTCCTCAATGATAAAAACTATTGAAATAAATCTATTCAAGAACCACTAAATCAGCCTTTTTGTCAACCATGGCGTCTGAAAATTTGGAATAAAAATCTTCTCTTTAAAAAAAAAAAAAAAAATAGAATAAAACAACACACAATCTTTCACATTGTGAAATTTAAATCTAGTTCAACTAAAATGCAGTAAAAATAAATAAATAATAAAATAAAAAATAAATGTGAGCTCAAACATGATAAAAAAAAATTATAATTTTGTCATTCATAAAATGAAATTTTTAAAAAAAATGCACATTCTTTGAGATTTTCTTCTCCTTTTGCAAATATTTATTGTATTGATGCTGAGGAGGAAAAAAGACGAATAAATAAATAAATAAATAAATGTTTAATGGTCCATTACATGTTTTGGCTAATCCACTATTTCTGAAATGGGGGTACGTGTATCCCCTCAGGGTATGTGATGGCACTACATGGGGTACTTGAGAGAGAGAGAGAGAGAGAGAGAGAGAGAGAGAGAGAGAGAGAGAGAGAGAGAGAAATCAACAAATAAAGTGTCCTGAATGATAAAAACTATTGAAATAAATCTATTCAAAATCAGCCTTTTGTCAACCATGGCATCTGAAAATTACATACTGTTTATTTCCTCTTATTTACACAGTTGTATTCTTTAAAATGTGTTTTTATCACTCATTCATTCCATCATTATTCTTTATTGTTGTTTTTTCATATTATTCTGAGCAAAATGTTGTAGTCGGACAAAAAGAGACAAATGACAAGTTTGAGAACCACTGGGTTAATCAATAAATCATCAGAATTAACAGGCTACTTTTACAGCAGTTATCCAAGAGACTGTCAACATGATAATAACAAATATCTGTGTGCCTTAAATAACACCTATAGGCTTCTTCTGAGCAGTGAATTAACATATTTTTTTGTTTTCTCAGACCGGAAATTTTTGATAGCCAATGCCAGAGTGGAGAACTGTGCCATCATCTACTGCAACGATGGCTTTTGTGAGATGACGGGCTTCTCCAGGTCAGACATCATGCAGAAGCCGTGCACCTGCGACTTCCTGCACGGTGACCTGACCGACTTAGAAGCCATCAGCCAGGTAGCACAGGCTGTTCTGGGATCTGAGGAGCGCAGGGTGGAGATCACCTACTACCGCAAAGATGGTGAGTGAGTACGCTACACGTGTTGGTCCAGGAGCGTGTCTGCCTGAAGAGAGAGAGAGAGGTGTTAATTGTGACATGAGAACACCTGCTGCAACATCACTATCACAAATAGATGGTGGAAGGTCAGGAGGACAGATGGGGCCATGTTTTTTTTAATGATAACATAATCTATTATTACAGTCAAGATATATCGAGTTTTCGATTTTGGGCGATATAGAAAATTACAATTTCACCTATATCAACATATTTTTCATAGCTTATTTTGTATTAAAATTAGGGCTTGGGGGATATATTGATATGCAAGATATATTGAGTTTTCTATTTTGTCGATATAGAAAATTACAATATCACCTATATCAATATACATATTTCTGTATCTTATTTTGTATCAAAATAACTTGTTTTAGGAGTCGCTGCTTTCACTACTTCTCCGAACAGTAGCGCGTCCTAACCCAGACCTTCCCCTGAACAAGCCGCACTACAAAACTCACTCACACGTGCTGTCCCTAATATGAGAAAAAGCCAAAAGTGGCATATAGTGTGTAGCTGTTCATAAATGTGCCTGTGTGGCATTTTTCACCAGTGAATTTAAACCAGAATGGTCTCTCTGCTAAGACTTTATTGAATTAAAATTATTGAGATTTATATTGTATATTATATAGCCATTTTGAAAAAAATTGAGATATGAGTTTTGGTCCATATCGCCCAGCCCTAATTAAAATACTCTTTTTACGAGTCACTGCTTTCACTACTTCTCAGAACAGCATGAAAAGTAGAGTTAGATGTATTGCTGAGCGCACCCTAACCCAGACCTTCCCCTAAACAAGCCACACTACAGAACTCACTCACACGTGCTGTCCCTAATATGAGAAAAAGCCCAAAGTGGCACATATTGTGTAGCTGTTTGTTCATAAATATTCCTGTTTGGCATTTTGAATCAGAAAATGTAACCCAGCATTGTTTTTTTCTGGTCTGACTTTATGTGAATTAAAAATATTGAGATTTATATCGTATATATGTATCGCCGATTTGAGAAAAAATATCAAGATATGCGTTTTGGTCTATATCGTCCAGCCCTATTACAGTCTAGCTATGAACCTTTTGAATTCTGGGCCACAATCACATATTCCAGTATTAATTGGTGAGAAAATATTTAAAGCGTGTCCATCAACACCCAATGCCATAGAGTCCTAGACAAAGAATGGGCATAACAATGACATTCACAGAGATTAAAATACAACAAAACTGTTTAAATAAAGGTAAATAAATACATGCATGATGAGGGAAAATTATCATCCCCAGATTGGCGTTTATGTAAGAGGGTAATAATGGAGAATTTTACATAAAAGTGGTAGAGCACTAAGACGTTGTTGATTGTAAAAATGTTTTTATTCCTACTGTCCTCTATGTTTATTGTTAAAAGTTGCAGCTTGGGAACATCCATGTTCTATTACTTTAATAATAATGTGTTTTCATTGGTGTGATTCATAATTGTTGTTGACATAAACCATAAGTGACTAAATCTTATGGGTTCCTGTGCAAGTCTTCAAGAAAGGTCTCTTGTTTTCTCAAAACCTTAAAAAAAAATAAATGCTAAAACGTTATGAATGATTAACCTTGTACTTTACAAAAGTAATGAATAGGAACTCCAGGGAAGCGTGTTTATTTATCGGTTCCTTCTTGGACACAGAGGTGGTTTAGCCAGTAGCTACGCTGTTAGATTTGCATGTTTTTTTGTTTGTTTTTTTGCTTTCAAACAAATGAGCTCAGCCAAATATTTTATCAAGATTTAAAAGTTGAGTGAGGAAGGTGAGTTGAAGAGGCTGCAGTCTGGTGCTGTGGTAACTGAAGCTTCCAGTCAATATGAAGTGATTTGGTTTAAATAAAGTAGTACTTTTACGGGCCAACATTCATCATAATGTTCATGTTGAGCAATAAATAAACAAAGCTATCATGAAAAAAGAAGGAATTGTGATACGTTTCCAACTGGAAGATTTTGATTATTTAAATAATTATTTATTAAGAATAAATACATTCTCGTGTTTGTGTATTTTTGGGCTTCGTCTACCACCTTAATGTCCAAAACCTGGATGTTCGTCACTGTCTCCTTTGTTTTACTGCTATTGTTCTGAAGGTTATTTGTGTATGCTATATCTAAAAATGTGTATGTTTTTACATGTTTTTCTTTTTTACACGGGGTGACCAAAGTAGAGTCGTCCAATAACTGAAGGGTTTAGGGTTCGAATGCTGCTCTATCTGAGTCATTGTCGTTGTGTCCTTGGGCAAGGCACTTTACCCACATTGCCTCGTACGAATTGTCCATGAATATTGGTGGTGTTCAGAGAGGCCGTGGGCGCGAAATGGCAGCCACGCTTCTGTCACTATGCCTAAGGGCAGCTGTGGCTACAATGTAGCTTGTCACCACAGTGTATGACTGCTGTGAGTGACTGGTGTGAATGAACAAATGGTTTCTGTAACACACTTTGAGTCTCCTCAAAAAAGCGGTTATGAATCCAAGCCATTATTATTATTATTATTTTTGGTATGTTTTTGAATTGTGTATATTGTACATTTAAAAGAAAATGCAACATACTCTAATTTACACATTAATATTAATATTTGTGAGTTAATCTCAGAAAAGCATAGATTATTAAAACTTGATAAAAATAATTAAATTGTTGTCCAGCATGGGAAGTAGAATCTAATACATTAATGTTTATTTTACAAAATGTATAGATATTTCTTGGGTATTTACATTTGTTTTATATACAGTGTCCCCTGGGTTGGATTGCATGGATGTCCTTGGGTCTTGTCAGTGAGCAGAATGTATGTTCTTGCTTCAACAATCAGAACATGGATCTTAGAAAATGGCTGTAGAATTGAATATACAGTATGTTTGACTGTGTTAAACTCCCTGTGTTGTAAGGTGTGCCTTACCCCATGACAGCTGAGAAAGGCTCCAGCAGACTTCCTTAAATGCACACATGAAAAAGCAGATGCAGATTAATGCATAAACATATTAGAGCTGAGTGATATGGACCAAAATTCACATATCAATATTTATTCTCAAAATGGCGATATGCAATACATAAATTTGCTGGTGAAACATGCCAGGCACATTTATTATCAAACAGCTGCACACTTTTGGCTTTTTCTCCGGACAGCATGTGTGACTGAGTTCTGTAGTGTGGCTTGTTTAGGGAACTAGGGGACGTTTAGGGAACGTACTCAGCAATCCATCGAACTCTGCTTTTCATACTTTTCTGAGAAGTAGTGAAAGCAGCGACTCCTCAAATGAGTATTTTAATACAACATTAATATAAAATGAAAATGTATCGATATATATGTAATTTCCTATATCGCCAAAATAGAAAACTCCATATATAGTATGTTGAATCTCGATATATTGCTCTGGGCTAAAATATGTTGTTAAATATACATTTACTTATGCTGAATAATAACAAATTTACAAGTTATTATGTATATACAGTATATATATAAGGAAAGAACAGCTGAAATATGACATACAGTCATATTTGTGTTGTACTTCACAAATGCATAGTGCAGCTCACCAGTTGTTTGTTTGCAGTGATGCACACGTGCTTTAATAAATAGTAAATCACGCCAATTGACTATAATAGGTTTAAGCTCCTCTGCTTAAAGATACTCTTTCATAGTCCACAGCATATCTCATTCACCCGCCCCCCACCACCACCACCACCATTTGATCTGAATGGTGTCCTGCAACAACAGTGATTTTCAGGCAGAGAGCTTTAATACTCTGTTACCACTCAGAAACATAAATCCCTTGATTGACCACCTCCTGCCATGCCATCACATGAGCTTTTCGTGGTCAGCATGACATAGCTGTGCAGGGACAGTGAAAAAGGTACTGGCTCATGTAAAGCCACACAGCACGAGTAAGCAGCTTTTACCCAAGTGATTGCACAGACAAGCTACTTGAATGCAAGTGTTTGTGCACGTGTGCATGTATTAGTTGGTATTTTTAAACTCCATCTTTTTACAATTAGAATGAATTGTGTGTGTGTGTGTGTATATACAGTATATATATATATGGTAGTAGGAACAGATATACAGGAAACCTATACTGAAATAAGATATATTTAATTTAATCATAAGAAGCCAGTGCTTCAATTTTTTATTAAGACTTTGATTAGATTCTAGGTCACAGATGCATACCTAATCCACTGGCAGCTGCCATTAACCTGGGATGTACTTATCAATAAATAATGTTTTGCTTAGAATACTTAGAATACATATTTATATATATATTAAAAAGTGTACTGTTGTAGTACAATACACTGGATTATAAAAACCTCATCTCCTATCCAATAATAGTGGCTTGGTTGGACATTTTGAATTTTTTTGTACTACTTTATTAACTTTATTTGAGTTGTAGATACAGTTTCTGCGAACCATCTCAGTATCATGCACCGTGCGCGGGTGTTTAAGGCACCGCAAATGAGAACTACAGAAAACTAAAAAGTTAACCGTAGCTTTCAGTCTCTTCACAATCCTCCCTGGTTTGCATCATTGCTTCAAGTCACATTTCCTAATACTCCTTAGAGGAATTTAGACTGAACACGTGTGCTCATGAATAGAGATGTCAGGGCTGACAGTGCAGAGACTTGCAATGAGCAGCTTACAGAGTAAATACATTAAACTGGTATGAGGGGAAACAATTCACATGCTCCCACAGCTGTAGAGTGATGAAAGATTCATGCCATCCTTGAGTGCAATGGCTCTATTGATTCACAACGGCCCACAAATTGAAGCTAATGGGTGGAAATAGGATGTGTTCAATGTCTGCTTTACTAACTGGCTTTCAAATTATCAGTACTAATGAAAATCAGTTAATTATTTGTGTTAAAGCTCTCTGTGTTGACACAATATTAAGCCAATCTGTATTTTAGACCACTCATCCTATTTAATTCTATTGTAAATCTTACAAATCTTAAATTTTGTATGGGTATTTATTTAATAGAAATGGGTGATATTATTGGTCCACCATTAATTAGCCATAAAATGTGATATTGGTTGACATCAGTATTGGTTTTTCCACTGATATTGAAACAAATAAGCACTTTTTCCATAACTAAAGTTGAATAAGAATTCTTATTTTGCATAAATAAAATGTTTTTGTGGAATACATCCAGTGGGGCATCACATTAAAGTAGGCTGAATCTCTTATTTCCAGAT
The DNA here is from genome assembly GCF_900634775.1 of Gouania willdenowi. Lineage (NCBI taxonomy): Eukaryota > Metazoa > Chordata > Actinopteri > Blenniiformes > Gobiesocidae > Gouania > Gouania willdenowi. Next base: position 11,917,936 of record NC_041064.1, on the reverse strand, counting down.
ATATATTATGTGACCAAGAATAAACCGGAAATGTTGTTTTCAACAATATTGGTATTGGATATCAGCGAAAAAGCTAATTTTGAACAACCTTATTTAGTACATGTATGTGAAAGTTTAATCATTAATCCCCATGTTTCATCTGCATGCACAGACTACTTAATGCAGTGACAATTATGATTATATAATCCTTAGTAACGCTGATTTTAATCAACTAAACGGTGCATTGATTTTACACACTGCAGCACTAAACAACAAAACAATTACATGTGTTGTCAGATTTACAATTAACCTTTAAACTTTTAAGTATTCACACTACGCTACAAGGAAGGACAGAACACGTCACCAGCGTATCTGCAACCCAACATTCAGGGACCAGCAGCAGAGCTTTAACCCCAATATCTACAGCAGTGTTGCCAGGTTTGTAAATTAGCACATGTGCTAATACAGTACACTTAAACCAGAATCAGTATCAGAATCACTTTTATTCCCAAATAGAATTTTTAGACAATACAAGGAATTTTACTTGGTGGATGTGTGCAAAAAAACAAACTTGAAACAGTATAATAATAAATATGAAGGATGAATCCAAACATGAACATATTGAAGTAGTGAAGGTAGTATTGTTGTCTTTTCATCGGGGTTGTAACCAATGTAATTGTGATGTTCACATCAAATAAATGGAATATTGATCAAATTATCTGAAACCTTGTTGGTAGGACTGGGCAATTTTGCCTAATAAAAAAATCTCAGATTTTTGAAAGAAAAACTCAAGTTTCGATTTGATTTTTGATTTTTTTTTTTTTTTAATGCACTTAAAAATGACTGCAGACATCAGATATATTGTCAAAAGTGCAACATTATTGCTGTGATTGTCCTCAAGAGTTAAAATGCTAAGAACGATCCCAAGATAAAAAGGAAATGAGTTTCTGTCATTCAACAATTTCAAGCTTTAACCCAGGTTTAAGCAAAAGTGCAACAGCAACTTCACAGTAGCTTAAATTTTCTGACTAAGAAATCAGATAACTACATATTCTATAACATATAACACTACAATTAAAAAAATAATAAACTCTTACCTTAGCATCTCAGCATAGTGTGAATCAAAAATTAAACATGCCTGTGGCACACATACAGTATAGCCTACTCAAAGGGTAAACAAATGTAAACAAAGAGGGGGCTGGCTCACATTGCACTACGGTAACCCACAAGGATGGAACGCGAAAAAGTCCGAAAAAACTGTTGCGGAAAATAAAATTAAAAATTAAATAAATAAATCATTTAAAAAATATTTTTATTTTTTTAAACTCGAATTTGCAAAATAAAAAATGTTTTTATCTACAAACTTTTTTGCCCAGCCCTACTTGTCAGACTAACAACATACTTGGTTACATACTTTATACGTGTCCAAATCTGCAAAAAGGCGTAAAACAATAGGTGCTGGCAACCCTGCCTTGCACAATGAAACAACATTTTTCGCCTCCACAGCATTAGGAACCTTAGAGGAGTAAGAGTTGGATTCTTGGAAGCTCTCTGTCATTGATAGCAATGAAGCTTTAGCTTATTCACAAAAAGGGAAGTGTTAAGCTGCTTATGCGTTTGCATGGAAATTAAAAGAAAGGAAGCATTGGTGACCCTGGGAGAAATTCATGGGTGTCGACTCAAGCACAAAGATGCTTCTGTCAATTTCTATCTTTTCCAGGAGAAAAAAGACAAGGCAAGACTATGGAAGATACAAAACAGCAGTCCTTGTGCTGCGATGATACACAATCAGTTGGATAAATTCTTTCTCTTGCTAGCTTTTGAAATGTTATCCGTTACCACAGGGGTGTAATAATACTTTGTACCTAAACGAGTGTTAACAAAAGGAAGCCGACACCACGCAACCAAGAGGAGTTAAATGGATAATAGCTACATAACCGTGTCGGCTTAGCTAAGTGAGCTGAATGAACAGGGGGACATGTGGGATGCGTAGGTGCAGAGTTTCATCGGTGACTCCCCACCAAGGGGACTGAAGGGCCATATTCCCCTGCTGAGGATTTGGTGGCAGGGTAATGAAGAAACAGGGGACACATAGTGACTCCAGCACACACCAGGAGAGCCCATTTATTTTTCATCACACACAGCCTCCGTCGGCACTCACAGTATGAGGTGAAAAGTTTTCCTCTTTTGGTTTCATTTGTTTGAGTGAAACCAGCTTATTAGGCAGACGTATCAAACCAGACTGTGACCTACCATGGAAAGCTTGGGCTAACAAGCTGTGACACTGGGTAAATTCAACCGGAGCTAATAAACATCTGTTTCGTAATGATGACTTTTAAATGAGGTAGTAGCACATACAGTAGGCCAGGGGTCTGCAACCTGTGGCTCTGGAGACTCGTGTGGCTCTTTAACTCTTTTGCAATGGCCCCCTATAGCTTTAAAAAGTATTGACAAATACAATCATGAGATAACACTTTGTCAACCTTAAAATAAATCACGTCGTGCAATAACTCGGCCACCTTCCTACTTCACCTCCTGCAACATCTACAGACCATTAACTTTCCTTATTGCACCAGTGGCCAACCTTAAGTTTTAAATCTCTGGTAAGATAACTAAACCAACAAAAACACTAATCTGGAAGAAAATAGAGATTTTAATTGTGTGGGGACAGATTCATTTAACCACCAATGTGCCGGTTAAATATGCATGTTTTATGTGTATCAAGAAATGAGTAATTAGCATGTGTTGACCACATGATCATGAATTATGAAATTTAAGTTACTTTTTTAGCCCTTCAACTACATTAACTAAAAAATAACATTGTGTTTATGTAAACTGAGATATGCGTAAGAATTTGAAGATGCAAGATACTGTTTTGTTATTATTTCTTGGTGTCAATTTATTTTATTTTAAACTGTTTTTTAAGTTGCCATTTACATGATCAAAATACATCAAATCAAATTAAATCAAACATTATTCTATATCATTTTACTGTATAGTGTCTTCATTGAGAAGGTATTTTTTTCAGCTGCGGCAGTACTTTAATTCAAGTGAGATGAGGCCAAATGGCTCATCTGAGAATAAAGGTTACAGACCCCTGACATAGGCTAATATTGTTGCCCTGAAATGAAACTCTTTTAAGAGCTTACTTCCTCAACTTGCAATTAGTCATCGCAAGTTGGCAACATTTGTGTATATGCTGCTGGCTAAACTATAGAAAGAATGAATAAAGACTTTTGTGGAATTGATACATTTAAACCTCAATACGTGGCTGTTGGAGTATGAGATGCTAGTTATCCCTCATGGCTCAGTAGACGCTGAGCAAAGATGAAATTAGGCCAAGCTGTGTATCTTTCAGTTACGCAGAGGCGACATATTGCCACGAGGCCTGAGGACTCCAAACAAAGGCTTAGTTTGCATGGCCTCTCTCTACATATCCCAGTCCTGGCGGCCTGTGCCCTGTTGTGAATTGGCTTAAACATAATAGGACCCAAAGAGAAAATTGTCAGATTTCATCATATGAGAATGAACTATCTGACAGTTTGTGAAGGGCAATGAGAGGGAACCACAGGCAGTGCATGGCCTAAAGCTTCTGCTGTGAGTTGTAACTGGAGGGTTGCTGGTTCAAATCCAATGACTTGCAGGGGAGTGGGTGCGGGAATGACCGGTATTATGTTCCCATGAGCAAAACCCTTAAACCCCAAATGCACCCCAGTGTATGTTGATTTTTCTATCTAAAGCAGACCAACTATACATGGATACAAAAGATGTATAATGGCTATTCAATTACATACTGTTATACTACATCATATCTAAATGTAAATGGGACCTGAAGTTATCTTTAGAGCTTTGTATTCGCTTTTCTAATTTGAGTCTTTATTGTTGCATACAGACGATCACTTGATTGGACAGTATTGTTTGAATAATTAATAATGGAAATAGTCTCCACAGTAATGAAATTTCCACTATGAAAAGAGAGCTAGCTCTTATACAACGTGCAGTCATTCAAGCAGGTGTAAATAACATGTCCTGGCTCATCAGAAGAGGCTATAAAAAGGTTGGAACTCAGCTGAACTTTTTACTCCTCAATGAGTGTGAACTTGCTCTTCTGTTTACGAGGTGCAAGAATGTTTGGATAGCCTGAAAGAACACTAGTCAATTTGTTGCACTTATGTGCTTACTTGTATATTAAAGAATACAATAAGAAACCAAAAAAGGAAATGATTACAGTACTTCTATTTTGTTAGCCTATATCTTATATTAATTATAGGTAATGATGGTCTGGCTTTAACACTAGCATGACCAGAGTGGTGTCATTTGACACCTATACCTTTAATGTCCAAGCTGGTGTCAGATGGCGGGTGTGAACAACTCAGCTTGTGACCATTGTTATGTTACTGAGGCCACTACTCCCCCCTCAGCTAGGGTGGGGGGGGTGGCTAGGTAGGTTCCAGGACACAAAGACCTTTTGTAATCTCCTTTGTGTTTCCCATACAGCAGCTACATAGAGGTTGCAACTTATATTTCAACTTTTGCAACAGAAAGTAGTAGGTAGTAATAGTGAGACGGCAACAGTTTGTTTGCATTCTTGGTGAAATTTATTTAATAGAGATTTTGTGAACAATTCTGGCACTGCCACACCTCCTTTATGCATTTGCCACATGCAAACTTGTCACAATACATACAACGCTTGGTGGCACGGTTTTTCCTGCAGCAACACTTCACCTGGCACAATGCCCTTTTCCCCACATCAGGTGTGGGTGGTTGTTGCTGAATGTTTTGCTCATTCACCTCCTTGGCTGCCATATGAGACTGGGCAAGCTCATTTGCAAGCTCCAGCAAGAAGTCCACCCTTCTCTCCTTGACCCCAGTGCATGCCTGATAAAGCACATGTGCGTTCAGCGCTGCAATGTCAATCATGTTGTAAAACACAGCGACTGGCCAACGCCGTGTTCCTGAACGCACAGTGTACTTTCGAACCATCTGGTCCATGACATCCACACCGCATTTCATGCTGTTGTAGTCGGTGACTGTGTTCGGCTTTTTTTTTCCGAGTAGCCTCAGTCTCCACCACGCTGTGCACGCTACTGAGGAGGCAGACAGTCTTCTTTCGTTTGGGCACATAAACAGTCAGTGTGGCACCAGAGGTTGAAAACACTTGTGTGCTGAATTCCTCACGGGCCAAATTCTTTTTACCTGAATCTGGAAGCTACCGGCGAATCTTATTGACTGTGCCAAGGAGGGTGCTCTTCCGGCTGTGCAGTCGACGTGCTAGTGACAATGAAGTGAAAAAATTGTCGGTTGTAACAGTTCTTCCTTTGTCCATAAACGGTTCCATAAGCTTCATCACCACATTTTCAGACAATCTCTCCCCAGGTGGACGACTGGGGTCTTTGCCAAGATATGGGATGATTTTGCACACATACTTGGATTTAAGGTCACATGCCACACAGAACTTGATACCAAACTTGTCCGGCTTCGTTGCAATGTATTGCAAGAAACAGCAGCGAGTCTTAGTTGGAAAAAGTTGCTCATCTATGGTGATGTGCCTGCCTGGGTTGTACGAAGTGATGCAGTTGGCAACAAAAGACCCCCAAACGTCAGAGATTGCAGCAAACCGGTCAGTCGCAACTCGTTCACCGCGTGTGTCCTTGTCGTCGAAGCGTAGATGCTGCATGATGTCCTTGAAACGGTTTCGAGCCATAATCCTGTTGATCAGGGGCGGTCCCAGTTTTGCTGACCATGCGTCATGCAGCGATGGAAGGCGGACAATCCCCCACAGAAGCAGGATGGCAATGAACGCCATTAGTTTAGGTATGGCCATGAACCAGTTCTCATGTTGTGTCTGGAGTGCATGCTGGACAGTCCACTCCTGAATGGTCCGAAGCATTTCCAGAGTTATGAAGCAGAAGAAACTCTGTAAGCGACTCGTCACCTTTCTTCTGGCCAAAGCAGTTGGCTCTCCATCTGTGACGTGACCTTCAATTGGGCTGTGATGGAGAGGCCTTCCGACCTGTTCTTCACGCCACACTGTGCCGTCTTTTGCCGTCTCTGTCAGCCACTCGTGTGTCTCCAGGCGACCTCTCTTTTCTGAAGGTGGCGAATCCTCCTCATGTATAGGGTGATCATATTTTTGAGATGTGATTAATGAAACATTAAAAACACAACTGCCATAATCAGCAAACAAAAAAAAGGATGTTTAGAAAATCTTACCGGAAGAAATTTCAGAGTCAGAACTCAGCTGAAGGGATATTTCTTCTCCATCGGAGTCACAGGGGTTGGCGTCATTTAGGATCATCTCCAAAGCCTGCTGAGAGCTGTAAACTTTTGACATCCTTGCTTCTCAGTCGCCAGAGTCAGTGAAATATCTGCCCTGAGTTGGCTATTTTTTCACCTTGAGGTGATAAGCCTTTTCAAACTTTCACTATGGTTCAGTACTTCCGCATTGGGTCAAAGGTCAGGAGGGATAATGTCAGCATAACTGATGGTGTAAACAGAGATTGAGATTGTTTTTCCCTGTTGAAGCATTGATTCTTTGTGCATCTTGTGCACTTTCTTCAAATTTGTAAAATAATAGCTTAATAAAATAATCATGGACCTGGTTAGTGAATGGTGGACCACGTGAATTTACCTTTTAAAAGTGAGAACTCAAACAGTCCTTTTCACACTCGGAAATCTTGCTTTACCATAAATAGCAACAATACATTTGATTTATAAGCACAAAAACAATAAAGGTAAATAGTGAAAATACAGGAGTAGGAAACAGGAGCTTGGTTGCTTTATTACTGTTTTTCTTTTTCTAATTTTATTTATTGTGGTTTATTAATTGATCACAACACACATGGCTCATATTAATTTGGCCATTCTTATCCAATAATTCCATATAATGTTATTTGGATTAACAAACATCTACCTGGGAGAAACTGGTTTCTCAACACTGGCCATCATTTACACCAACCCCCAAAGTTTGTCACTGCCCAGCTGCACATTCCGATCGAATGGCTTTATTTACATAAGAGAGGTGGCCCCACTGAGTTGCAAATGAGTGTCATTTGGCGGCCTCTGGGCAGGGCAGCAGGAGTAAGAAAACCTTGGGCATGCTAGTGTTAATTGATACAGATAAAGATCCATTCACAGACAGGTGAGAACATTGTAAGTAGAATTATTTTTGAAGCAATACCGTTTTATTTTTTTCCATCAGCCTTGGCCAATGACCGATACAGACTGCCGATTTTCTTGAACCGATACTACTTTTGCTCCCTCAATTTAAATCATAAAAATTGCTCAATGATAATAACAAATGGTACGAGTCTCAATTTTTTAAAAAAAGGATTATTTATTGAAATTAAAGGCACACTGTAACTTTTGGCCACTTTGGGCGATGCCGATACACGTAAAAAATGCAAAAATTGGCCTGCCAATGTATCGGTCTATCAGTATGTACTAACTGTATGTACTGGAAAACTAAACTGTACTCTTGACGTGGGAAACCAAATGATGTATTGTCTTGGTACATTCAATAGGCCTCACATTACTTTGAGTGGATTGCTTGACCTTTGATGGCATTCAAAAAGAAGCTGAATAACACAGTTGTTCTTCATCAATGGCTCTAGTTGCCTTTTTCAAGTCATGGGTAACACTGTTGGTCACATGCCCTCCCCACTTCATTTAGGTATGAAAAGAAAAGCTCTCTTTTCGTCTTACAACATTTTTTTGTCTGTCTGGGGATGTAACGACGAGGTGACGTTACTTATGGACTGCTACACTTATGAACTGTTGTAATTTAAAAAAAAAGAGTCAATTGTAATACTGTGACAAACTGCAGTGCTTAATGAAATTAAGAGACACATTTTTGTTGTATTGGTTTAATTGATTTATTGGTCAAATGGTGAAGCACATGGTTCAGGCCACAGGATTCATCTAGTGATAAACACAGAAAATACAATTTAAGTTAATTGATAAATAACTTAGCAGTGACATGAAAGATAAAACAATTAAATATGTTCTGGTATTTTGCATGTGATTGAAATGTGATCTTCAACAAAGCTTACCTGTGCATGCTCTCTTCCTCTTTCCTGAGGTGTTCGGGTAAAAGAATTCCCCGGGGCTTTCGGACACCTTTTTATAGTTCAAGGTGGGAGAGACCAAGCAGAGACTAGGAACAGGGGAGCTGGATGTGTGTAGCTCAATGTAAATATGTAGTTTAATAATTTAGGAGATGTAAATAAGATTAATGATTTTAATACAGGGTTAGTGTTGTGATAATGTCTGTTAGGAAGTGTTTGTGTAGATACTTATGTTGTACTTTTAATATGCACATTATATGTCACCACATGCTTGGTACAGGCTAATTAGTGGTACACCTGTATATAAGGACATTCATTCTGTTCAGTAGAGAGTGGAATGGAGATTGAAGTACACTGTGCTTGTGGTGCAAACTAAAAAATAAACAGATAAAACTGATGCATCAAAACCTGGAGCCTGGTTTCCTTATTGACTGCCTCCACTGCTACGGTTGATCCTTGACAGGGGACAAACGCCCAGAGGCGTGCGTACGTAAATCTGCGACCAAAAATAAAGAGTGCTCTGTGATTGGAGGCGTGTTATCAGATCATTTTTAGAGCTTCAATGTCTGTATGGAAGAGAAGAAGCCTTTGATCCATTTTGGTAGAGGTGACATTCAGCAGGAGAGCAGATGAGAAGAGACCCCTACGGCTTTAGCCTTTAAGCTTGACCATTGTTTCCCCATCTGGTAAAGTAAACGCAGGTCAGAGTAATTCCTGTTGAATTCACCATCAGATGAACACAAAGCTTTATTTACGAGAGTGAATTATACACAAAGCATTTGTTTGTTGCATATTCAAACACTAATGAACATCATTTAACCTCAGAAGAAGTAAGGCTTTAGTTATAAAAAGATGGTGTGATAGTTTTTTATTTAAAACAACAACAGTTACCTAATAACTAATTAATGGTGTTTGGATGATTGTGTTTATCAGTGGGTTCACATTCCTATTTTTCTTTTTTGTGAGAGGCTTGTGCTTTTTTATTCAACTTTTTATCATTTCCCTTTGAGGAATTATTAAAGGCATATTAAAGGAATGCCATTCATGTGTTATTACTGTATTAAAAACAAATATTTTGGGTAATATTTTGTGTCTATAAGTGTCTATCTCAAGATACTTTTGTGCCGCCGTCTCAAGGCTTCCACTGCCCTGAACCAAATGAGTAATGCAGAGTTTGGATGGATGAATAGATAAAAAGTCCTAAATGTTGTGTAAAAAACTAAAAAGCTGAATTAAATGTAGCCAGTATGTCCTCACCATGTAACCATAAAGAAGGATAACTTAAAGAGTAACTAAACCCATGGTTTTGACTGAATTGCAAGTAGCAGGATATTCAAAAAGTGCCTTGATAATGGGCGGGGCACCTGGAGCAGTTAAGACACGCCCAGTCTATACTATAAAACCTCCAAAGAACTATCTATGCTATCCTAACTAGCTACTCAATACTCACTATACCTCTCTATTCATAATTCAACAGGTACTAGTTTTTGTAGGAGGGGTGGAGCCAACAGTGACACAAGATGGTCCAATGATGTCACAGATGTTCTCAGCCAATAGCAAAATACAATTGTAATACCCGGGTTTCAACCCATAGAGGCCAGTCACTCATATTTTACAACTAAATACACAAAATTGAAATACAAATACATTTGTTTTCAGAAGAAAAAAGTGGTTTGGGGGTTTAGTTACTCTTTAAAAGGCTTTTAAGAGTAAAAAACTTTTTGATTTATATGCACAGTGGTACATTCAGTTCAAGTTTATTTATATTTAATAGCTCACTGCTTGATGCATAAAGGCTGGGATAACCTTGTGAACCATCGAGTGCCATGAGTGCATAAAACATTAAGGAAAGATACACCATTACACCCATTCCCAGTCACATCCTGCCTATTCATACCATAGACTGTTAAAAAAAAATGGACGGGACATCCTCTGTAGGATGTAAAGCATCAATACACGTCACATCATTTTTTTTTCCAAACCTAAAGTTTGCTTTGATCATTAGTTATCAGCCTACATTTTGTTCAAGTGCTCATTTTTCTGTGAAGTTATTTGAGGTTGAAAAACGGGATTTGACGTCATATATGATGATGATTGACAGCCTCGGCTCTTGCGTAGCTCTTTTAGTGAACAGCATAAGCAGTTACGTCGTGAAGGAAAGCCGAGACACCATTAAACGTTTCCATTCAGTTTTTCCTTTTTTTTTTGAGCTACCAGTACGAGTACTAATCTCTATGATCTGATCATCTGAACAAGACTTCGGTTGAATTTTCAGTGGGAAAGATACGTTAGTTCACGGTGTAGCTGGGCTTGCGTAACTCATCAGGGCAGTACGCTAAATTGGTGGGGCATGTTACCAGGGCTCCTGGTAAATTACGTCAAATTTAAGTAAAATTTGCAAGATGGAAGCGCCCCTAAGCACCGTATTTTGGCTTCAAGAACGTTGAATGGGAACAGCAACAGTGCATGTGCACTGGTTCATACCTTTGCAGTTTGATGTCAACTTTTCTTATTTCAAGAAACTCCGGCTTCCTCCCACAATCCAAAAACATGACTTTTAGGCTGATTGGAGGGTTTAAGTTGCCTTTAGGAGTGAATGAGAGTGTGAGTGATTGTCTATCTGTGTGTGTGTGTGTGTGTGTGTGTGTGTTGACCTGTGATGGACTGGCGCTTTGTTCAGGGTGTACTCCCACTAATGAGAGCTGGAGATAGGCACCAGCAGAAAAAGGAGCATGCGGGTCAGAAAATGGATGGATAATAAGCTAAAACGGCACATCTGAAAAACAAAAAGGCCACAATTTTTTTTTGCATTTTCACCCCAGAAGATATCGCCTGATATCAAACAGTTCTTTTTTCACTGGGTTTCAGTAATTAAGAGTATATTTGCATATTTCCCTCTATGAACAGTTTGTTTACACATTTGTTATTTTCTCACCCATAATTAGAATCAGTACTGTCTGCCAAGGCTTTTCTCAGTTTTGCTTTGCCATATGTGTGTGTGTGTGTGTGTGTAACATATATACTGTATGTATGTATATGAATAAACCGAAACACAGAACAATGGTGGAGAACTTATTTGAACACACAAAATACAAAAAAGTCTAAAAATGTTTTGGTTTGTGTTGTGGTAAAAATGACTTGTGTACACTTTTTACAATGGCATGTAGGCACATTAGATACATGTGTGCGAATGTTACTTTTATCATAAAATGCACTGTTTGAATCTTATAATTCACTTGAAGTATGCATTCAAATGAAGTTAAATTTCTCTATTGGGAAGAGAATGAGCTTGGCTTTGAGTCAGCAGCTAAAAATAACCAGTTTTACAGGTGAGGGATTCCTGGGAAATGCAGCAAAGGAAAAGAAAATAATTGGGAATTCTCTTTGTACTTCCCTCCTACTGTACTCGCCTATGCCAGCATTACACCTTATACCATAGGTGTAAAGTTCACATAATCATAATTCAATGCAGCTATATCATGATGTGTAATGTTTGACGTTAATGTAGTTATTAACAGTATTGTCCACTGGTGCATAAATGCCAATACGCACATAATGGCTGTTTTCACTTTAATGAAATCACATTATTATTCTGCCAGTTCAACATCACCCCTGGGAATTTTTGATGCAGAAATCCTTCCAAAAGAACACTGGCATGCAGGAACAGGCGAAGCTTGTTATATTTAGTCAGACAGCAAGTCTACTGCTAATGAATGCTGCTGGCAGGGTGTCCGTCAGCCCTGAGGAGATTACACTGAACACTGGTAATATGCTTCCTCTGTGAAGAGCAGCAACACCCAACAAGTGAAAAGAAATGACAGACAGACAAAGCTGGACAGAGAAACATAGATTTTCCTGAAATAGACCTTTTATTTTTGAAAGCGCTTGTCCCCGAAGTGAGCACTGGCGTTCCAAGATACATTATGTAAGTCAAATCTTTGTGCATGTTTCATTTCGTACTGCTTTGGACACTACTTTTAAAAAAAACACCATAATAATACATTTACTAACGCAAAAAAACCACATTTCTTTCACAATGGTTGAGAAAATTGGGGTTAATTGATAAAATAGTATTACTGCTTTATATTTTGTAGATTTTACTTCACATCTACTGTTTGTTTGAGGCAATATGGACCAAAACTCATAACTCAATATTTTATTTTTTTTGCAAAATTGCGATATGCTATACGATAATTTTATTTCTAATAATGTCTTAACAGAAAGACAATTCTGGGTTAACCCTCGGAGCATCTTTGTGACCAAAAGTGACATTTTGGGTGTTTTTATTTGTTTGCCTCTCAATATTCCAGTCATTTTTACAGCTAGTTGAATGAAATGTTGCCACTATTTTTTAACAATGAATTAAAATCTATTCTGCTATCAATTAATGACACAATCAAGGCAGTAATATTTTCATCAAAAATATTTATAAAGAATTATATAATTTTTTTAAAATCGATAGATATGTCTGAAGTAGTTGAAAAGATCTGATGTGGTGGAAGTAGAAATAAAACTCATAGAGTACATTTTATAGCACTTTTATTTGTTTGTGTACACGAGGTGACCTAGTGTATGCAAATTTAAAGGCGTGCACAGGGGTTAAATGCAAAATGCCACACAGACACATTTATTATAAACAGCTGCACAATATGAGGCACTTTAATCTTTTTCTCCTCTAAGGGACAGCACGTGTGAGTGAGTTCTGCACTGTGGATGTTTGGGGGAAGGTCTGGGTTAGAACGCACTCAGAAATCCATTTAACTGTGCTTTTCATGCTGTTCTGAGAAGTAGTGAAAGCCGCGACTCCTAAAACAAGTATTTTAAAACTAAATAAGCTATGAAAATATGTATTTCGATATAGGCAATATTGTAATTTTCCACACTACCAAAATAGAACACTCGATATATCTTGTATCTCGATATATCGTCCAGCTCTATGAAGACAGGAAATATCAGCGTGCATTTTAGCTAATGTGCTAAAAAAAATACGGTGGTGTCAGTAATAACGTAATTTGCGGTCAAGACAGATTTTCTTAGTCTTCGCTGACGATAGATATCACCTCAGCTGTGAACGAGTTATATAGAGTGTTATAATACACAGTGTTAAGAGGGGGGCAACGGTGCCTTCAGGCATCAATAGCTTTTGCAACACATCTATTACATTACAGTTGGACAATTTGATTTTGTGCCTCACTCTAGTCTGTTTTCTTACGATGTCTAAAACTACCTGTTATTTACCTTATATGTTCCATATTGCTGTACAATTGTCTTCTGTTTTAGACTATTGTAGCCCATTGGTCGTCACTTTCTTGACAATACTTTCTTTTACAAATACAACAATAGTCATGAAAGAACAGAAATGGAAAATCAGACGAAAACACAAGCGCACATAATCTTTGTGTAACCTTCAGGCATGCTCATTTCATCTTGACAGTGTTATTTGTTCCGACATGAAGGCAGTGACCTTTAAAGCATTTAGCTTTGCCACGGTTTATGTGAAAAACAAAGGGAAATATTGGCTTTACTTTTTCCATTTGATTTCACATTTTCAATATACTTGTAGAAATATGATATTTATCATAGTATTAACCCTTTGCTTCGGTGTTTTTTGTGTTTAAACTTTCCTTATTCTTTCAGGCTCTGACTTTCAGTGTAACACCCACATAATCCCTGTGAAGAATGAAGAGGGCATGGTCATGATGTTCATCCTAAACTTTGAGTACGTGCTGGATGAAGGAAGTGACAACTCCACTGAGAAGATAAGCCCCACATCGCCCACAAAGTCAGATCAAAGTGAGTATGTGACGTATGGATCGCTTGCTTCATAAGCACCGTTAGGGAACATTTGCATTTGCTCTCGTGTTTCAGAATTAATGACTGCAGGTTTTTCTGTGTGCACAATGAATCCTGGTTGCGCTGGAGATTTCTTCCCAAAATTAAGAGGGAGTTTTTTCTTCCCACTGTCGCTAAATGCTTGTTCATGTGACTCTTGTTGGGTTTTTTCTTTTATACGATGGACACTATGGATGAATTTTGTTCAGCACTTTGAGATGACTTTGTTGTTTGCGCTATATAAATAAAGTTGAATTGAATTGAATTGAATTGAATGAATAAAATCCAAGAAGAAAAATCCAAAAGTATCAACACAGCAATTCCTTAATTGTAAATAGCGATTTTCTGGTGGGACGTAAACTGTAAAGATGGACAGTAATAGGCTACTTTCTATAATTACAGAAAGGCCTTAGAGGTACCTCATGTATTTACAAATATGGATAGATTTGCATAATATTTAAAATTGTTCAACTGATGATGTGATTATAAGTGTGGATTCTCATTGAAAGTTATGCTACCAACTAATTTCATAATACAATATGTGAGCAAACAACAAATTTAAATACACTTATAGTATACAATGTTAAAGATTTTGACACAAAGTGACGTTCCAGTCCTTATGTAATCGTACCATGTAGGAAAAGGTTAATAATGTATAGGTATTTCTTTGTGTAGTGTTTTTTGTTACATATACCATATTTTATTTATCCTACTGTGTATCAGAAATGTCAATGAGACATTCTTTTCCTCTACAACCTGAGGCGCTCGGCCTCTCCTCGCTGACCAGGGATCCGATATCCAGTTCCTTTTGTATGAATCCCTCTGAGGCTCCTGCATTGTATTGTATTGTATGTTTGGATGTGTATGTATGTACACGTGTTTGTATATAGTCAAAAGGACAAAGAGTTTGGATTGAATGCTTCAGCTTAAAATAACCTTAATGTTGTTGTTTTTTTTTTTTAATCTTTTCAGGGAATAGATATTGATTTTACTTTGGAATAAAAGATACATTTGGAATTTCTGTACTAAAGCAACCTTAATCTTTGTACGAAATTTAGGAATCATAATGACTTCCTATTTTTGGACACGTTTCTGTACAAATATTTCCCAGAGCCTCTGACATTTCAGGGTTTTAAAGTCCCCCGAGAGGTGATTTTTTTTGGACATGGGGGGCTAATTAAAATTCAGTGCTGACAGTGGGTTATAAGCTGGCAGGTGTCAGCTCTTACAATACTCAGCCGTGCAGAGAGTAATCCCCTTTTCCCTGAGCTGCCATCAAGTACACACCGTTTTCTGAATCCTGTATGCTGTCAAGAACCAAACCAAGGCATTCTCACAAATCACACAGCAGAGGCACAGAGCATGCAGTGCTTCATTTTAAACTCAATGCTGTTTTCTAGATAGTGGTTCAGATACTGCCTGTAAGCAATTATGTTTTATGGTATGACTGTCTTCACATTTGTTTTTTATTCACTCAACAATCTCAACTTAGATGACCCTGTTGGCATTGTGTAGCAATGTTTGTTGTTGTAATGTCATCGGCGTTTATTTATTTATTTATCTGTTAGGATTACACAATACGCTGATTCTGGATCAGTTCAAAAATCAATAAGTCCTCGCCTCTCATCATTGGCAAATTTTCAAATATGTACGTCTCGGTTCATAATTGACCAATATTTATTAAATCTGACTCAGTTATGTCAGGTTGGTTGCTCAATTAACCCCCCAAGTTTCATCTGGATCTCACCCGATTGGCGCTTTTCATTGCTCTCTTTCGGAAAAAATTGGGGATCCCATACATTTGGACCTACTGTATCGTTATTAATGGGGATAGACATTTCTTCCAAGCCTTTAAAGTGTGAATAATGATGTCACCATGATCAGAATCATTGATCCAGATAACTGCCAACATCTGGCAAGGAAGTGAGTTGGTGCTTGGCAGAAGTTTGTGCTCTCTGAGTGCTCTTGTATTGCTTCTTTTTTTATGTATGATTGCTCTTACAGCAGATTATTTGATTTCAGTTAAAAAAAAAAAAAAAGAAAAATGTTGTATTTGTTGTGATTATTTGATTTGATTCAAAACACTCCACAGATCAGTAAAGCTATTCACTTATATGTAAAACTAAGAAGTATTCATGATAATTATTTTAATCACAATGTTCTTTTTTAATGTACTAATGGAAAAACAGTCCAACTTTGATTTTAACAACATTTACAAAGGAAAATGTTTCATGGTCCCTTTTTGTCCTCTTAATGCCTTTTTTCTCCCCACAAGAGAGAAGGAAAAGAACAAAAAAGGTTTTGCTTACATCCATACACTGAGGCTTACAGTCTCATCAGATTCTTCCCCAGGAAACATGATGAGTTTGTCTCTCACTGGTGCAATAGTAACATCAACACATTTGGCCTGGAAATAGAAACAGATGGTGATAATTTCATGCAAGAAGGGTGCTGGGAGAAGGGTGTCACTTTCATCAGGCTCCTATTCTTAATTACTTAAAACTTTCTCTTTGTCCAAACCGTCACTGCCGTTTAATTCTGTGCCTGTTTCAGAAACGTGACTAGGCATAAAAACCTCTAATCCAAAACCTTTCAGAAGCCTGACATGACACGTCTTGTTAGATATAAAGCTTTTTTTTCTGATTTCTTCTAAATTCTAGGAAGAAGTCGATTCTTTCGCTTTCGTCAGGCTGCGTTGAGCCTAATGAACACCAACAAGCAATCGCTTCCACAAGAGGACCCAGACGCTGTGATGGTTGACTCACCCAAGGGAGATGAGGATTCAGTGGCCATGGAAAGCCTTCCCTCACCTACTAAGAGCATATGTAGTCCCATTGAGGCCAATGACAAGCATGCCCTCATAAGTTCAAGCCGCCACTCTTCCCAGGCCAGCGTCGGCCCTGAACCACTTGACCATTCATCTCCTAAACTCTTCTGGGAGAAGCTGTACCAAACAGAGCCACATCAGTCCTCCACTTCCCTATCAAACACATTCCCCAGAGGTAGCATCAGCAGCATGAGGAGAGCCTCATCTGTTCATGAAATCGAGGGTTACAGCTGCAATTCCAAGAGTGTGTACAGAGATCGGCAGACCAATGAAGGTAGGCGACTGACATCCCGGTCATCTTATGTGTGTTAAGGTTTGTAATGGCAACTGGACTTGCTTGACATCCGAGAGTTGATTTATCCGGACTTTGGGATTTACACTGGGTCAGTCATTGATTTCTGAGGTGCAGTTTAATGTGGATAGGACAGAACACTCAATCAAAAACAACTACAAGTCAACACAGACCTTAAGTGTTTAGGGAAAAACGTCCGTTATTGAAATTTTCGAACATACAGTACAATAAGTCAAAATGGACCAAAATATCTTTTGTGGAGTTTATTCCAGAGCTCTGGCATGAACAAAAACAGATGGAAAATAATAGAAAAAGGAAGTGTTAATCACATAGTAGCAGTACAGATTTCTTATAGGACAAAAAGGAAATCTTATCAGAAAGGCTGCTATTGGCTAATCACTTAACAGAGGGAAGTGAACAAGGGTTTCCCAGCTCAGGACCCCTGCAAGTAGTTTGTTATGATGATGTTTTTGTGAACTTGTCACAACACAGGGAAACACAGAGCTCCGAGCATGCAGGGAAGGAGAAATATTCATATATATAAGCATCTATATCAGCCTCTATAAGCTCTGGATATAATGTGCATACAATTCTACCATTACACGTCATTTACAGAATAGTTTCAGTTTGTATTTATTGACATCTATCAGCTACTTCTCTATACCTGCTAGAAAGTGTATAACTGATGCTTTAGGAATTTCCACAATTATTATCATCATCTAAATTAGGTCTGTGTATCTGTTTTTTTAAAAGTGATTTACTCTCTCTCTTTATTTACTGAATGCTGCTTTTTTAAAAACTAACCATTTCAGGGTGATTTGTGTATTTTAGTCCAAGAAAGTAAAAGGCCCAGTGCCCATTTGGAGCATGGATTTCAAGAAAAGCAATTAGAGTCATCACTAGTGCGACTCATAGGTTCAATTGGGACTTTGATTGATTGGGCTTTCAAGGTGTGATTATGTCTAATTAAGTAATTATTCAATACTCAACCTACTTTTGTAGTTCTTATCATGTTCTCCCAAACTACAGTTACATTACAGTTTTTCTTAAAAAACTTTGTACAGTATTCGGTAAGACAGTAATGTGTTAATTATGTTATATGATGTTGGTGATGATGATATGTATCATTTTTGCAAACATCATGGCCTTAATGATAAATGCAGATTTTCCTTTCCTCTGTACATTCAGGACCTTTCAATCATCTGAAGTCTAGTCTGCTTAGCTCTACGTCCGATTCCAACATCAACAAGTACAGCACCATCCACAAGATCCCTCTGATTGCACTGAACTTCTCCGAGGGGGCCGACAGGAAGACACACTCTCCACCAACGTCTGAGAAAGCCATCATTGCACCGAAGGTTAAAGACCGAACCCACAATGTCACTGAGAAAGTCACACAGGTTAGTGAGAAGAGAACGGTTTGTGTAAAGCAATGTTAGTACAGCTTTTAAGCCACGTTTCAGTCAAACTGCACCAAGGCAGATGTGGCTACAGATAGAGCCCACCATCACAAATGTGAAATGTAATGGATTTTGTTATTTTCCAAGTGTCTGTAAAAAAGTGCTTTATGAATCCTTCATTTTAAGGGGCCAGGTAGCCTAAGATGCCAGAAACCTATTGTTATTCTGCATGTTCTTCTTCTTCCGAGTAAATCCTACTTTCCAAGCACGGACAATCTCCACATTTTGCACAAAGGTCCAGTCCCATGCCAGGTTGCCTCAGCTGCAAAAACAGGCCAATAGCAAGCCTCTTAATTTCCTTTTTTTTTTTTTTAATTCATAACAAATCAACCGTATTTGCCATAGATTTGTAACTTTCAGCAAAATGTAGCCCCAACACTGGAGAAACTTTAATACATTTAAATATATTACAATTTAACAGTGGCGGATGCTTTAAGACTACAAGGGAACCTCAGCTTCCCCTACAATCAGTGGTCAAATATGTAGTGTTGTGTGTACATTTCATTGACTAAATATATGACAGAACACATGTATGTTTAGTTCAGAATCAGCTTCTTATAACAGGAAACTGACAGTGACAGCGTGACGTTCTTCATTCATTACCGCAGCGTAACAGTGTTAATAAACAGTGGTGAAGTTCAGCTTCAATTGACTTCAATGGGAGAGAATTTAGGGGTTGATCCACTGCAGTCAAACTAGATGCTCATTGGATAAATGCTCGGTTATGACGCACTTAGTCCCGCCCATCGGACGCCGGGCTTCACAGGAGGTCTATGGAGCAGTGGGCTGGATCTGTCTGTTCCGGACGCTGGAATAATGGATGATGATTGGATGATCTGTCTCAGGCTAATTCAATTTTGATTGACAGCGAAATGAGCCAATCAGAGAGTATGACGTTGTAAGCACACAGGCGGGTTTTTCAAATATTTCAGTCCGTTGCTCTGTGTTGACACGGAGAATTTGCTGATCCTCTCATAGCGAATTAACTTCTGACAAACCTAGTGTCTGTTTTTGGTGTTTGTGGAGACTGTTACTGCTTGTGTTGTGAGACTTTTGACCAAACACTCACACTCCAGCGCGCAGCAGCAGCAACATACGTGTGATAATCTACAAATAGTTGCTGACAACAAAATGTGAATTCTGCTAGAATTCACATTTAAATAAACAGATACATTTTCTGAAGTAGGCAGAAAATGAGCTTCCCCTGCATGAAAGACCAGCAGCCGCCACTGATTGCAAATTATTATTGTTTGGTTTTTTTAACTGTAGAATTTATTAAACCTATTTCCACCCACAATCTTTGCTGGATTGTGATCAAACTTGCTACAGCCCATTTTCAGACTGTCCTTCACCAACGATTCACAGATTTCATCAAAAGAGTGCATCAAAATGTTTGACTGTGAACGGTTTTGTAATTACAAATTTGTAAACTCTTACTAAATACATTTGTGACGGTCGTCCAAAAAAAAAAAGACAATTTTTTAGCTAGGTTTCCATTACAGATTTTAGCAAAAATAAAAGCGATATTTCTAAATGTCGACAAAGTATAATTGCGCTTTGAACGTGTTTCCATTGAACGTTGTTTTGGGCAAGAGCCTCATAACTCCCGTAAAATCTCATCCCGCGAGACTTCTCTGCAGAAAGACGGACGCTCAAAACATCCTTATAACACATTATTTTGCTGTTTCACGTCTAATGTGGCAGGAATAACTTTTAAGTATAACGCTATGAAATGCTCCAGTCTTCTCTTCTGTCCACACGTACCGCGCCATGTTTTCTCAGAGAGAAGTGGTCATGTGACCAGGTACGTCACGTTCTATAATGTGCATTTTTGGAAAAAGTGTTTCCATGGTGCTTTTGTGAAACATTTCAATATTGAAACGTCTGAAATACCTCCTCATGAAAGCGAAATTCAACAATTCCAACAGTAATGGAAATTCAGCTAGAGTCGATGACGTGTGGAAAATATCAGAATTTTTTCTCAAAAACAGAATTTTTTTTACAGCATTTTGAATTTCACTCTCCTGGAGTCAATGCAAAAATTGCCATTTTTAAAAATCAGTTTTTCCACTTATGGAGCCAATAGATCATTGTTTAAAACAAATTACCAACATGGTCCATGCTTTCTAAATGCAACACAGTAACTTCTGAAATTTTGACAGCCGGTTGAAATCTGCCTTTAAACGTTAGCAGCTGCTGTCTTGCACGCAGGTGACTGGCTTGGTCTATCAGTGAAGCTACAGGTGACATTTCCATGTGCTAATAAGCTCAGTGACATGGAGGATGCTCCATCATTAAGTAGTTGTGGGTTAATCTATAGCAGGGGTCACCAACCTTTTTGAAACCAAGAGCTACTTCTTGGGTACTGATTAATGCGAAGGGCTACCAGTTTGATACACACTTAAATAATAATTAGGGAGATTTTCAAAAGAGCGGGGGGGGGGGTTGTTTGCTTTTTAAAGAGAAAATGAAATAATTCAATCTCACAGTGTTCTTTTATTTGAAAAACACATATAAAGTAAAGAACAAATTCCACAGTACCCGTGCAAATGGTAAATGGTGGTAGTAGTAGAATAAATAAAATAAATAACATAAAATTAAACAAAAAAGGCATACATTGCATAAATTATCCATCAATCTATGCAATGTATGCTTGAAATAAAAATAATCAACAAAAGGAAAATTAAACATAGCTACAACAACGGCTATAACCATAACAGAAACACTTCCCTACACATGGTTGGATTTGATTTTCTCCCTATTTCCTCACTGACATTGTCCGGGCGGACCATCCTTCACTGAGCGTCGTTTCCGGCCGGACAATAATAACGATTACACCTCTTCTTATGCGGTGTAATCGTTATTATTATTACAACAATATTATTATAACAATAATATAATTACACCGCATAAGAAGAGGAAGAAGAGTCTTCTTCCTCTTCTTATGCGGTGTAATCGTTATTATTACAACAATATTATTATAACAATAATATAATTACACCGCATAAGAAGAGGAAGAAGAGTCTTCTTCCTCTTCTTATGCGGTGTAATCGTTATTATTATCCATCTGGAAACGACGCTCAGTGAAGGATGGTCCGCCCGGACAATGTCGGGCAGAAATCAGGAGAAAATCGGGAGGGTTGGCAAGTATGTATTAAACACAAAAAACACTTTACATTTTAAGTGTTTATATATATGTATTGTCATTTCTAAGTTACATGTAAGTGTGATTTAAACAAGAATAGCTAAATAGATAAATCTATATATATATAAAAGCTCACTGGTGAGTGCTGCTATTTGAGCTATTTTTAGAACAGGCCAGCGGGCGACTCATCTGGTCCTTACGGGCGACCTGGTGCCCGCGGGCACCGCGTTGGTGACCCCTGATCTATAGGGATGGGAATTGAAAACCGGTTCTTTCTGAGAATACAGTAATCAAATTCCTAGGAATCATCACCATCACCACCTATCAGTTCCTCTTATGTCGCAAATACGTGATGGCGTCACATGCAAGCAGCGTATTTTGGTTCTTAACTTTTCCAACATGGCGCCAAGGCAGAAGCACTCGAATCCACCTCCACCACCCGCAGCTGTGCTGTCCTCCGTGCTGTGTTTGTAGAGTCTCTGTTGCTACACTACTCACTTCCGGGTTCTGGACACTCGCGTGTAAAGTTGCTTCTTGCACTGACTTTTCTTCTGAAAACAACAAAGTTCCGCAAAAACACACACCTCGGCGCCAGTTTATGTCCTCATAACAAGTAATCAGACACGGGAGACGGACTGGTACTGATCGCTGTCTTTAGTTTGCTCTTTCACACACGCACACACACGGCTGATGACGTCACATGTAACAACCAGGGGACGGCGTCTCTGAAGTTCCATTTATAGAAATGTAAACAAAGGCAATTAACTAGAGCTTTACCGTTTAAATACATAATAAGTTCAGCTGTACTTTTGGTTAATATGTTCTTTTTTACAGAATAATTATTTGTTTTACAGTATGTCTGAATTAGTTTTGGATCAAGTTGTTCAAGTTCAAAAGGAGCACTGTAAATATTCTCAAATGTTTGTATACAATATAAAAAATATAAACAGCAAACAAATCCATTCGTAGTATTTCATTCCCTCACCTGATGAGAATCGGTAAGGAATCGAATCGATAAGCAGTATCGATAATGGAATCGGAATCGCTAAATTCTTATCAATTCCCATCCCTAGTTAATTATGCGTTTGACTTTTTGATTTATTGACTAATAAGCTGTAGAACTACTGTAATGAGCGAGAAGAAGTTTAAAACATATGTACCGCTGAGTTGTCTCCTGCTAATTAAAAAAATAAAAAAATAAAATAAAATGCCAGAGAGGTGTACTACTATCCAACAAAGCTTGATGAGGGGAATGATAATTCATGTGAGGTCCTTTATTTCGGAGTTTAATGTAATTATTATGACAAACCACCCTCTTGTTTTTGTTGTTTTTTTGGCAATTTTTGTACAATGTGCTTGTTTAAACTTTACTGCCATGACATTAACAAACATTGTCAGCAGGTAACAAGCAAAAGAGAGAGAAACTCAAACTAACTATTTAATATTCTTTAACATTTTTAATTTATAACGTGAAGATGCAGCCTCATCACGATCAAACACTGCTTTGAACTGCAATTTACAGTTTGGATATATAGCTTCTACTTCCCGACTCCATATATGTGGAAATCTATAATTCATGTGTTGAAGATGGAGAATTTGAAAGTGGGGGAAAAAATAGAAAAGTCTCATCCTGGCTCCTTTTGTCTTTTCTGCCATAAGACAGCCATTGTACTGCCAAAGGTCATTAAGCCAAATGTGAGATTGTCTTGTCTGTGCTTAAATAATTCACCATCCAGCTACTGTTTACATTCATGAGCTAGTTAAAACAATGTTATTTCTCTTGATAGAATTCTTTCAACTTGCTATACAACAAAAATGGAAAACGAGAGCGTGGCTGTGTCAATGTTCAGGCTCTTTGTCATGGTGAAATGACAGCTTTTGTCAAAAAGGTTTTAGCTGCAGAAGGCGTCTTGGGTGTCCCTTCCTAAAGTGTTTGAGCTGTCAAAAGTTTATTTCGGGAAGATACTGTAGGAACCTCAAGGCTGTTTGAGGTTGTCTAAATGATACTCATCATAGAAGGATTTCTGCAGCACAGAGACTAGGACAAGGCCCTGTAATGACTTTCAGTTGACTTCGTGGTACTCAAATTGTTTTGGCTCAAGTACCTCGTTTCTCTAACTTTTGAATCCAAGTAACCCATTTGTCCTACTATCACATTTTGCTCAGAATTCTGTGAAAAAACAACTGTAGAGCATAATGATGGAATGAATGAGTATTAACACACATTTTAAAGAATCTAATTTTGTAAATAAGTGAAATGAAACTCATCTAGTGCCTCCTGGATAGATTTATGTCTATAGTTTTCCATATCTCTACAAATATTTATCGTACAAGTTCGATGCTTGCATTTATGAAAAGCTCATCTCAAGTGGAGTATTTTATTTCCTTGGAGCAAAGCTGTAGGGCCTACCAGTAAAAAGTAGGGGGCAAAGTTCATGAAGTCACAAAAAAAAACTCTTTTCCCTATAACTTGGCCACAAACTGAGATACAGTGCTACCATTTCCTTTCAATGTGTTTTAAGGTCAAAGTCAGTCTTCTGGGTTTCATGCATTATTACTTTCAGTTTAAGTAATCAAAAGAACAAACTTGTCAACAATTCCAGGTACAGGTTGTCATTTTTGCCAATTTTTCAAATTGCCAAATACATATTTGCCTTGCGAATACAGGTCTTGCCTAGTTTTCTATTTTTTTGTGTCTTGTTGGTATTATTTAAATTAATCTCTGTCAGTGTGTGTGTTATTTGATGTCGTTTGGTTTTTTCTCCGTTATTTTTGTTTGTGTATTTTGTTGTGATCTTGTGTATTTTTCTCTCTTAGTGTTTGTATTTTTGGTGTAATTTTGTTGTTTGTCTGTTTGTTTTATTATTCAGTATATTTTTGTCCTCTCTCTCAAGTACCTAGTGCACTGCCATAGCGTACCCCCATTTGAGAAACACTGACTTGATTGACCTCCCCCCCCCCCAAGGAAGAGACATCTAAACTAGTCAAGCTAGAGAGCAATGTAATCAAGTGAACTAATCCAATTTTAATTCCCTTTCCCTTTAATTTCTCCAGGTCCTTTCACTTGGAGCTGATGTATTGCCTGAGTACAAACTACAAACAGCCCGTATTGACAAGTTCACCATCCTCCACTACAGCCCCTTTAAAGCTGTCTGGGATTGGCTGATCCTGCTGCTGGTCATCTACACGGCCATCCTCACCCCCTACGCTGCTGCGTTTCTCCTTAATGACCAGGAGGAGCAGAAGAGGCGTGAATGCGGATACTCCTGCAGCCCTCTAAATGTGGTGGATTTAATGGTGGACATCATGTTCATTATCGACATCCTCATAAACTTCAGAACCACATACGTGAACCATAACGAAGAAGTGGTTAGCAACCCGGCAAAGATAGCAATCCATTACTTTAAAGGCTGGTTTCTTATAGACATGGTGGCTGCAATTCCCTTCGACCTTCTTATTTTTGGCTCTGGATCAGATGAGGTACGTAACAATATTATGTTTTGTTTTTTTTTTTTCACCTGTAGATTTACAGTAGGCATGCATGCACTTGCACTTCATCCATTTTCTAAATCCAGACTTGTGCCACCGGCCTCTACTTAAAGCCTGAATCTTTCTGTCTCGGCTTTGAAAGGATTACTTTAAATTGCATGTTTTCCCCCCTCCCACTTTTTTATTCCTTTCTTTCTTTTTTTTTCTGAATGGTTCTCAGTCTAGAATCCATTTATACGGATTAATGGCTTACCAAATGGCAATCAATGATGCATTTATGCGACGGGCTAGCCAACGGGGCGGCGTGCGCAGCTTACATGCAGATGTGAGATGGGCATTGGTAGGCTGGCTGCCAGGCCTGCTGGCTTGTTTGTTGGTGGGACGTGTCCTCTAAGACTCTGGATTCACTTCAGAGCTTTATCGTGCTTTGCAGGCAGTCCATTATACCAGAAAAGCTCCTGATTATAAACCATAATCATCTTTTCTGCTGCTGCTGCTGCTGCAAATCAGAGAGGAAAGGGACATCTGATTTTTTTAACAAGATAGTGACAATATTAATGGGCCTGGACAATCCACTCATATATTTCACAAGAAAACATCACTCTTCATCAAGTTTGAAGTATTTAACCTGATTTCTCTTGAACTAAATCACTGAACAGGAAAGAGTACTCATTTTGCCCGCAGCTCAATAAATAGGTTGACATTTACTGTGATGACATGTCAATAGTAGATTTCTATTTACAGCGCTCTTACTTGATGTTTACATGTTTACTGAACAATCCCACGCAGCCACATTCTCAATCTGGAAACTAAAGAGGATAAGAAAACCGCAGATGCTTTTTACAGGGTTCATTTGATTCAGCAGCTTAATAGGACAGATTTAACCCACAAGCATTTGAGTAAACCGCCTAATTAGTGTTGGAACTCTATCACAAGTGGATTTTTATTGTTTTGTTCCAGTTCGAAAACATTCCAATTTTGCACAATGATTAAGTAAGATACTAATTATTTTCTATAAAAAGGGATGTTTGAATACAGGGGTTTGGAACCGTCATATATGATGTACAATAAGAGATTTCATTCATGCAACTAATGTAATTTTCCACATCACCATACCACGGCACTTTTCATATAAAGAGTGATGTTCTAAGACAAAAACAACATTCATGAGTAAGCTTTTTTTTCCAAAAAGTTAATGTGACAATATGAAAATCCATGAGTAAAATGGTGAAAGAAAAAAAATATGGGAAGTTATAATATCAAATAGTATAATATATTATATCATATATAATAGTGTCCCAATGCAACTTTTTCTGCTTTTGATATGATACCTATATTACTTAGGTATTGGTAAAAATCAAACTTTTATTGCTTATTTTTAGTGTAGAATTTTAGAAAAGGCTTGATTACATACACTATAACCTTAAAAATAAGAATATTTGGTCACACTTTATTTGAAGAATTATACATAAGGCTGACATTATGCTGTCATTAGCATGAATAAGATGTCATGAAGGCTGTCATTAAGTGTTGTTCGCTAAATTGTGACACCTTTCGCTAAATTATGACATCTTTGGAGCAATGTTAGTATTTTTTGGAGTTAGGTAGAGGGATCTAGTGGGGTCAGGTAAGGTTAGGGTTGGCGTAGCAAAGGGTTATGGTTAATAAGGTAACAAACAACACTTAACGACAGCCTTCATGACACCTTATTCATGCTAATGACAGGTGTCCTGTCATAATAATGACCGTGTAATGTCAGCCTTATGTATAAAACTTCAAGTATAAGTGAATATTCTACAATTAAAGGTCCCACCATGTCATGCTATTTTTCACCCATCTCCATTTGTTCTAAGAACCCCAAAAACATAGTATTTGAGGTTTATTTTCCCAAACGCACCTGTTTTCCAGAGTTTTAGCCTCTGAAAAGTCACTTTCTGAGCAACTCTACACAAACAGACTGATTTGCGGCCTACTTACGCATATTCATGAGTGGGCGTGTCTATAGACGGGACACTGACTTCCTCCTCCCCGCACAGTGACCTAGAGCCAGAGGACGGCCCGCCCGCCTCCCACCCACTCCGTAGCTGAGCTCATGCTGCTATGAGACAGAGCGTGGGGGCGGGCATTCATCGGTACATACATAGACTGTAGAAAATACATACATAGCACTGCACAAAGGACTTTCGTGGGCCTGTCTGTTTAGATGTCAATCACGGCAGAGCTTCCTGGAGGCGTGGCTTCTCCAGCTCAGTGCAGCGTCAAATTTATCATCAAAGTGGGAACGCGTCATCAAATTGGAGCGAGGTGTTTGGGCTCACCCTGCAGTAAGAAAGGAGCAAATCACCCTCTAACTAACAATTGAGGGAATCAATGAAAAAAAGCACTTTGGACATGTGTATGACGCACAAATAGCACTTTAATGATGTTTAATGCACAGAAAAGTCAATTTAGCATAACATCGGCCCTTTAATTAAAGTAAATTAGAAGACCATGAAAAATGACATCTATACATCCAATAGTAACAAAGATTTTTTTAAAGTACAAAATAAGGATATGCTGGAGCGGAGTCTGGCATGGACTCCGGCATGGACTTTTTAAAAAATTCTGTATGTTTGGGTAGATGGCAGGCATTATCCAAAAATGTCATGCACACGTTTATTTTGGACGGAATCAAACCCCAGGTCCCAAGTGGGGATATTTTGTTAGCCATCTGTCTGGTCTGTATTGCATCATGACCGTGATTCTCTGCCTCTGTGTTTTATCCTGTAAGTGACTGGTGCATTGTGCAGAGTTATTGAAGTTATTGTCTTCTAATCTTGTCACAAAATTAACTATAGAAAACTTGGAAGAACTTGGAGTTTGGTCTGTGAGCTACTTTTGTTAATTAGCCAGAACAAGAAACTGAATTGTTTTTTTTCTCCCAAATGGGAAAATGGGCAAACGGTTGAAGGTGTGAAGTCATTTATGAAGGATAATAATGACAGAAAAATTTCACACCAGATAACGAAGGAAAATAATAACATAAGATTTATAATTACACACAGTTTAATGTGTATAACTGTGTGTGTGTGTGTGTGTGTGTGTGTGTGGTTTCTTTAGACGACAACTCTGATTGGCCTGTTGAAGACTGCTCGGCTCCTTCGATTGGTGCGTGTAGCCAGGAAGCTGGACCGTTACTCTGAATACGGCGCCGCAGTCCTTATGTTGCTCATGTGCATCTTTGCACTGATTGCCCACTGGTTAGCATGCATCTGGTATGCAATCGGGAATGTGGAAAAACCCTACCTCGAACATAAGATCGGCTGGCTGGACAATCTGGGTGTGTCCATAGGAAAGAGATATAACTACAGCGACCCAAGCTCCGGTCCCTCCATCAAGGACAAATACGTCACAGCACTTTACTTCACATTCAGCAGTCTGACCAGTGTGGGCTTTGGAAATGTTTCCCCAAACACCAACTCAGAGAAGATCTTTTCCATATGCGTCATGTTGATCGGCTGTGAGTAATTATATTCTCCGCTGACATTATTTTTTATATTAAGCACACTTTTTTCTACCACTCTAATGTGGTACCTATAGTTTAAAGCAGTGGTTCTCAAACGTTTTTGGCTCAAGTACCCCCTTTCTCTTATTTCTGAATCCAAGTACCTGCAACATTTTGGTTAGAAAACAATTTAAAAACAACTATAGAGCATAATGATGGAATGGACAAGTGATAACACACATTTTGAACAATTTCATTTTGTAAATAAGTGGAAAGAATTCGTATTTAGTGCAGTGGTTCACAACCCTTTTTTGGATCATGAATCCCATTTTGATTTAGAAAGTTTCTGGTGACCCTTAAGACAAAATTAGATTTTTTTTATCATGTTTGAGCTCACTAGATTCATATTTCACAATGTGAAAGTATAGAAATACAGTTGTGTGTTGTTTTAATTAAAAAAAAGAATTACAAAAATTTAAAAATCTAATTTAATTTTTCAGAAATTTCAGGCGACCCCACATGGGGTCCAGACCCCAAAGTTGAAAAATCCTGATTTAGTGGCTCCTGAAAAGATTTATTTCTATAGTTTTTTAGTCATCTCACGCCTGGGGTGACACCAAAACTTAAACTTTATTTGTTAATTTTCCACTCTCTCCCTCTCAAGTACCCCCTGTAGTGCCATCGCATACCCCCATTTGAGAAACACTGATTTAAAGTACAGTAGTTACATTTGGATTACTCTGAACATGTTTTATTGTTTTACTTTAAGCTAATTGCATGTCTCTGTGGGTAGTGGTAATTATTATGCAAAGCAATCTGTAGGTAAAGGTTTTACTTAAAGGTTTTCCTTAATCACTGTCTATATTTCAGCCCTAATGTATGCCAGTATCTTTGGAAATGTCTCCGCCATCATCCAGAGGTTGTACTCCGGAACGGCCCGCTATCACGCTCAAATGCTACGCGTCAAGGAGTTCATCCGCTTTCACCAGATCCCCAACCCACTGAGGCAACGTCTGGAGGAGTACTTCCAGCACTCATGGACCTACACTAACGGCATTGATATGAACACGGTAAATTACTGACGTTTCCTACACAATAACACTTACAATGTTTAGCCCCAGAGTAAACATTATACTAAAAGGTGTTTTCTTTCTTGTTCTATGTCTAACTGCTGTCTACCTGGATAACATGTCTGCATTGGTAAGAGCAGGAGGTACGTTTCTGTCCAATGCTAAATTCATACACACATTCATTCACTATTTGATTTGTTATTTAGTTGTCATTTGCAAAAATGTCTATTTTTTTTCAAAACCAAAATTGGGGGAATCTGTTATCAAATATAAACATTCTAAATTTTTACCTCGTTTACAGTAAACCAATAACCCATAGTAAAATCTCATGAAATTTAAATACCTGAGATGCTTGTAAATGTTTTCAAGACAAAACAAATACTTTGTGATGATTTCCATTGAGCTAATTTGAAAAGTTAAGACCCCAACGAAGGCTTTTTTGAAAAAAAAAAAAAAAAGTCCTATTGGTCCACAGTTGTTTAAAACATATGATCTGCCAACTTTCCAATATTCTATGAGTCAAGACATATTTGCCACCAAGGCTTCTGTGAATGCTTTACATGGGTGAGGTCTAGGGTGCGACTAAAAAAGATATTAGTAAAAGAGTCATTTCATGTCATTTTCAGGACATCCCGTGCACTTCAGTTTCAAAAAATGCTGACATGCAGTTATGATGACCAAATGAAAATCTGTCATCTGATTTTCAAGAGACTGTCACCCAAACACCAATGCGTATGTCTGACTAACCATTAGTGGTTTGAACAGTCTATGTGCATAGCTCAAAGCTGATCAAATTACAGGGAGCTGAGGTCTATGCCAAGTTGTTTACTGAAGGTCCAAACAAGTTTGAGTCTAAAACCCTGACAGACTTTTTCCCAGTTTTGAGCGGCTGGCATGTTCACCAGATAGGATGCATACAGATGTGTTTTATATATTCTGAGAGAGTAGGTGGAGCTGTATTACTATACCAAATTTCACTTTCGTATGTGATGTAGTTCCTGAGAAATTGGAGGCTGAAATGGCATAAAGATGAGGACGCGCGAAAATCGAAAATTGAAATTGAAATCGAAAATTGACATTTTATTTTGATTGGATGAATAATTTTGGAGATATGGCCAGTGTGCCAATTGAATAATTAAGAAACTATTTAGACTGAAGCACATGGGCCATTTGTTGAAATGACATGGAATGCTCCAAAAATATTTTTTCTTTTTCATCATTTAGGTAGTTCTACAAATATTCCAGATGTTTTTAGTTTCATACTTTTGCTGTTGCTTTGAGATTTTGTCCCTAAAATATGTAACTCAACTAGAACTTTAAATCTGAAACTTGTATTATGTCTGGCACAACAGATACACTCAGTGCCCGAGCACATTGTAGGGGAACACTGGTGGCCAGTGACTGTTTAATGAGTCAATAGCATGGCATGTTTTGTCGTGTTCTTTATCTCTGAGCAAATGTCTCTCTTTAAATTGATTATAGCACCTAGCTGCACACAACTTCTGATACAGTTACTCAAATGATATAAATGAATCTCTTTGGGGACATTACATAGACACTTACAGCATGTTACTCACGCATTTTTGTTGTGTCTTAGGTATTAAAAGGATTTCCCGAGTGCCTACAGGCAGATATCTGCCTTCATCTTAACAGGAATCTACTGCACAACTGCAAAGCTTTCCAAGGAGCCACTCAAGGCTGTTTAAGGGCCTTGGCCATGCGCTTTAAGACCACTCATGCTCCTCCCGGTGACACTCTGGTCCACAATGGAGACGTCCTCACAGCTCTCTACTTTCTGTCCCGTGGCTCCATTGAAATCTTGAAAGATGACATTGTGGTTGCGATTTTGGGTAAGTGGAAAATCTGTTATTCTTAAACCTGCTATAATGAAAGAGAAAAAAAACAAAATGTAAAATTTTTGTGTCCAGTAGGGCTCAACCCAATTTAAAATTCTATTGGAATGGGATTGAAATACAGCGGGTTTATGAGATGTGGTTGTTGGGAGTGATTATCAGCCATCAGACATCAAGCGTAAAGTATCTAAAACAATTGGTATACTCCATAAAATTGAATATTTGTTAAATATTAAATGCATGCATATATTATACATCATATATGACGATGATTGGCTTTAAGAACGTTAAGTGGGAACAGCTACAGTTGAAACAAGCTAAACCAAAAATTACATCTCATTTTTTTTTTAATTCTGTCAATGACAATGAAAGCTTGTGAATGTTTCAGTAATCAGTGTTTATCATGGATTTATGTGCAGACTGCGGACAGGTGTTAGAGTGCCTGGATTAAATTTGCTGTTCATTCATGTGATGAATGCGCTCTAAAGCTGCATGCGACAGAATGAGGTTTTGGCTTAGTAAAAGTTGCTGTGTCACGTAAATTGCATTATTATTGAACAAACCAAAAATCACTCATTTGTATGTCTCCAAAAATGAGGCACCATCAGCTTCTTTTCGCCCCAGTTGTTTTTCAGTAGTGGTTGTAAAATGCTTCATCTGTTTTCACTTCCTGAACCGTTTCATTATCCAACATGATATTGGTGAGCCAATAGAGGTAAAATCCTGTGATGCTATTGAGCAAAACAAGGATAGCGGCATTGTTCTACACGTGAGGAATTAGTCTCTTACACTAATGACAATCTAAATCCGAGCTCTTAGAGCTGCATGTGGTGGGAGGTGCATATTATGAAAGGCAAAGTATCATATCGCTTTTCTCCAGTAAACCTCTGTTTACACTGTTGGCATTTAGCAAACCTTAATATCAAACAAAGAGATTTGCCAAGACGACCTTTACAACAGTGCTTTTCAAAATAATGCACCTTTGCAGAAGAGGCATATAGTGATATGTTTTAGTTTAGAACCTAGGCCTATGGTAGATTTAATGACTTAAAAAGCTTTACTACACGTTAGCCTTCAAATATGATCATATTTCCTTTGAAGCTGAACGTGTAAAGTGTGTCAATAATAATCAAACACTCCGTTTTCCCTTGGCATCGAAGTTGCTTTGAGTTACAAGTTATTCCTCAGCATTAATAATAGATGAAAGGTAGAGAGACAACTGGTACATGAGCCTTGGGAGAATATCTTGACAGAGAGGGAGGGTTGTTTGCATTGCATTACCAACAAAAACAAACATGCCTGGTGCTCATCAGTTAAACCCTTCGAAGAAGCAATAAAATTATTATTTTACTCTGGAATACACATACATCACTTGATTTGCAGTTAGTCGAGTCAGCAATTTTGTTAAATTCGTGCATTGTCTTTGTGTTTGTGCCACTATCAGGAAAAAATGACATCTTTGGAGAAATGATTCATCTTTTTGAAAAACCTGGGAAGTCCAATGCTGATGTGCGAGCTCTGAGCTACTGTGACCTGAGCACCATCCAGAGAGAAGATCTGCTCGAAGTGCTTGACATGTACCCAGAGTTTGCAGATTGTTTCTTCAATAATCTGGAGCTCACCTTCAGCCTCAGAGATGAATCAACTAAGGTAGATGACCTCTAATGACCCATATGTTCTAATGACCCAAAGAGAAGACGAAAAAGCTCAATAACACTTGTTATAAACGCGTAAGATTGCTTCCTTATGAGCGAAACAGCAGTTCTATTCCAGGAGTTCTCAACTGGTCTCCCCCTGGGACCCACATTTTGCCACGGTCATTGAATCGTGAACCACCTTTTTTGAGAATTTAACCAACCAAATTTACTTTTTCAAAAATAGCTGTTGAAAACACACACAATTTTTTTTTAAACATAATTTTCCTGTGCAACATGCATTTCACAGCATGCCTTTCAAAATAAAAAAGCAAGTCTAACATGAGACATTAAGTATGTACAGTATTTATTTTTCACCAGCTGTCTGCGACCCACCCAGTACAGGTCCACGATGTAAAAGTCCATGACCCACTTTTGGGTCCCGACACACCAGTTGAGAATCGCTAGTTATTCATCTAATGCATTGTTATCAACTGGTCTGGATTTAGGATCCACCTTCATCCCTATAAGAGTAGCTGTGACGCAAGCCCAAAGAATTTTTTTAAAATTCAAATTTTCATGTTAAAGTTGGAAAAAGTAGGGAAAGATGTCACTCTCCTGTATACGGTATACCTGTGCCTCTTCAAAATAAAAGCACTGATTTTTTTTCTTACTCATACATCTGAAACCCACATTTGGAGAACCCTGATGTATAGAAACGCTCTGTATTTACTTAATTGTTTTTGCCAGGAAGTTCAACCCATAACCACATTGCAGCAACCCTAGCGCTAAAGTGGTCTCCTTTGTACTTAACTGACTTTTTACTTTGTAGCTCTCGGATGCCCAGGGTTGTGATTCAGATAGCGAGGGCAACAAAAGCATCAAAAGAAGAATCTCCCTCACAAGCGATCTACCTGAAGGTCAGTGGTGTTAATCTTCAATTTAATCTTCAATCTTCACTACGTTACGTGACTGCACTCGTCTAGTTTGTTGTGCAGCTCACTGAGAACAACTAATCCCAGTGGAATAGAACCAGCAGTGTAATTCCACTGAGTCTTGTTGTTTGCTGTTCTGCAGGAGAAAACAAGGAAGTTGTTAACAATGTTCAAAGACAGAGGGAGACTAATTTGTGCCTAAAGAGAAGCTCAGCGGTCCTTGGCCCTTCAACACTCAGTGTCCCAGTGTTAGACTTAGAGCATCAGGGCACTGACAGGATGGACAGGCGGTCATCATTTCAAGGTATTACACCTGTTTTACCACTGATTTATAATTGTCATTTGAATGCTTCTTTTTATAAAGGTGACAAAAATTCAATGACCTGATTCAACTTTAAACGTGTTAACAATGTGTGAATAATTAATATAATCAAGAAGAAGAAAAAACTAATTTAAAAAAAATACCAACGGTAACCAAGATGGTCCTGAAAACATTTAAAACAATTAAAATGAAAACAGTAGCTATCATCACCAAATGATCTTTACAGCAACATCTCATAAATAATTACAAAATATCAGATTGCATCAGAAAAAAAAAAAAAAATTATATATATATATATATATATATATATAGTATCTATATACAGATATATTTTAAACAAATGTCCAAATTCAGTAAAATAGAGGCCAGATATCACCCACACACGAAAGGACGGAGCTCAAACCTACATCCCCCTCCACACTTTGTGGTGGCAGATATAAATACCACTATACAAAAAGTCGACTAGCGTCATGCTAACGTCTATGGGAAAACCCATGTATATGCACATGCTTACATTTACCGCGATCGGTAGTGATTTATATAACACACCGTTTTTGCTTAACTTTCACAAACAGTCTTAGGAGTGTTATCAAACAAACTTAAACATACTCACAAGCATATGTGTTTCCAAGCCGAAAACAAAAGAACTTAGTAGAGACCAGTAGCCCATGGGCTCTCAAGATGGTGACTTCCGACTACTACGGCTACAATGGCAGGTCAAAACACACAAACTCAGCCAGAGTAAAGAAAAATGGAACCAGGGCAATAACTCTGGAAAAAACAATTGAGGTCCTCTCATTTTCAAACTCCATAAAGGTATTGATACCCTGAAGCCACATACTGATTTTGGTTATCCTATCTTCAACGGTTTCTGAGAAAAGCTGTCCCCTTTATCTCGTATAGACGGCGCGCAAACCTATATCCCCCTTCCACACTTTGTGGCGGGGGATAATAATTAAAACATAGGATTGTGGCTTTTTCAAATTATTGCTGTTGCTTGGACACAAAACAATAACAACAAAAGCAAAGCTGGTGGGAATAAATAAGCCTTTCTTAATATTGGAAGGAAGAGAACTCAAATTCTGTGTTGAGATGGCATACGGACACTTATCACACAGCTTCTATTACATTGTACACAGAAACAATTTGCAATATCATATAGCTGTACATTAGACATTAACGCAATCTGAAAATATATGAAATGAGTTTGTTTTGTGAAATAATGGCACAAATTAAGAGGAATTAAATGACAGATATTGAATTATTATTTACCATTAAAAAGGTATTCAACCTCCCAATCTGTTCTCACTGAGCAAAAACTGGAATGTTTATTTAACTAGTTATTTGTTATAGCTATCCCATAATATTGATTTAACTACAATGGTAACGATCTTTATTGCAAACCACAAGAGGCTCAGTGTGTATCACTGGACACCAGGCTGATGATCACTTCCATGTGGCCAACAGAGATAACCACAGGGTTTGTTATCATGGCTGTAATAATAACTCCACCACTACAAAGCAAGCACCTGACAAATTACAATTAATGACCTACACACAACTCTCCAGTAAAGATTGATTACTTTCTATTTCTGCAGGTTTGTGTTTCAGTGACGACATCACTGTGACCCATATATGGGCATCTATAAAGTATGCATGTCTCCCTCTCCAGATGTATGCTGTGATAAATGGGCCTTTAAGAAGCCTGCAGACGACCAGGATGAGTCAGCACAGTTCCACAGTCTAAGGGAGGAGCGGCGTTCTTCCAGCGAAATCACATATGGGGAGGTTGAACAGCGTTTAGGCCAGCTTCAAGCACACCTAAACAGGTACTGATCCTGATCCCAGCATCGTATGCTTCAGAACTTTGAATAACCACAAAAACACAATGGAAGAGTTGAGTTTTTAAGAAAAGATTTTTAAGATCTGTGTGGTGCGTTTAGGACAGTGGGTAAGCTACACAACCACCATGAGGGAGACACAGGAGTAAAAGGAGCAAGATATTTAAAGACTTCACTCTTCACGTTTCAATGTGACGGACTGTTCCAAAGCGAAGTGTAGACTGATCTAAACATTTCATATCACAGTCACACAGGCTCCACAAACAACCTGCACAGATGGATGAGAGCACTCCATCCATTAGTGACAAAAAAAAAACCTTCATAAATACTTGATGAAATGTAAGTTCTTAGTGTTTTAAAGATCTCATTTATTTAGTTTTTTTTTTTTTTTTTACATATTTCTATGTTTAGTTTTCCGTAGAAAGCTTTACAGTATATGCTATGACGCTTTAACATAGAGGTCGACCGATATATTGGTCAATATATGGACTTTCTTCAAGATCAAAGATATTATTTATTAACATTTGGTAGTGTTTTTTTTATTCTCTGGTAATCTGTTTGTCTTTGATACTTGAACCAGTCAAGATGCTTGAACCAGCAATTTGCACTGAAACCCCTTTACAGGTTACTGTTTGAGTGTATATTTTTAAATATTTTGTGAACTTAATTACTAGATACTTTAAGTTAGGAAAGAAGTTTGAATTAGTTTAAACCGATTACTTGCACATTGCACATTGTATATTGTTGTCGACCGTGCTTTACTGCTACTTACCCGTCCTGTACTTTTTGTTTTACTTGGTCATGTACAGGTATATTTAAAGTTCAATAAATGTCAAGAGTTCTAATGGTGTATTCAATTTCATTTCTAATATATACATTTATATCATATCAGTGTTTCGATTGTATTTCATAATCAATGTGCTTTAAAAAAATAAAAAAGTACATTGGCCTCAAATATTGTCTTCCAAAATCGGCTGAATTTTTTTTTTTTTTTTAATTGGTATCTGCATTGGCCTTTGAAAATCCTATATCAGTCGACCTCTACTATAATGAATGGACATGTTCTACTTATATACATTTTAGTTGAATTTAAGTCAAAATCCAACATTTTATAACGCTTGCATACCTGTTTTTTTTTTGTTTTTTTTTGGCTTTTCTGAGGTAGTATGGAAAACATGCAACCCTGGTTATATTACATTTTTACACCCCTCCACTTTAGCTAGGAGCATTTCTGATTCAAATTCTGTGAAAAGTATCCTTTTTCCCACTTTACTCACGATAAGTGTTGTTTTCTGATTATCCAGAGGGGAATCTCAGATGCAGGGTTATTTACATATGATTTCATTAATAAAATAATTAAAATAAGGGTGTGGACAGGGAGGGGTTGGATAATCCGACATGTTCAAAGGAAATGTGCACTGATTTATAATGTTTGTTTGAAATTTGAAAAATCCAATTATTTGCAAAACAAAACAAAAAGTAGTAACCAAATCAATGACCTGAAATAACCCAAAAGCAGCTGCACACAGCAATGCAGGAAGGTCATTAGGGAGATGAGACGCACCTGTAACCAGGCAGTGTACACTTTTTCACAGGGTAGAAGCTGTTGGAGCTGCAAAGGCTGGCCGACATCATATTAAACCCAATGGATTAAAAAAAAACTCCATTTCATGTGCGTGTGAAGGTAGATGAGGCAATACAGTGGTTGTCTCATGATGTTGCATCTCTAAATTAATCCTTTTTAAACTTTTAAAAAAATAACCACATTTTTACCAAGATATAGAATTTTGTCTGTAGTAAACATGAAACGTCTTCCATTTTGAATAATACTCACTGCTTAAAATATTTGACTCTTTCCATGAACAGGTCTGCTCAGTTTCAGTTCCTGGACCAAACACATTTTCTGATTAACGAATGTACCTTAGCTTAGTTTAAACTATCTCATTAGGAATTATTTTATTATGTGATCCGGGTATGTTTACCTCTTCAAAGCCATTCATTTTAATTTATTATCTGTTCCTGGTCTGTCATTTGCCCCAAAAACATGTGGCTGAAAAATGATAAACCTTGTTGGTCAGGATGCCATAAACTAGGGGTGTCAAACACTCATCTAAGTTAAGACCCAGTTTTACCTCAAGTGGGCGGGACCAGAAAAATCCATGTTTTTGTGAAGGGAAAAAAAGCAAAGATTAAAAAAAATCCAGAATGTCAAATTCCTTGACTTTGCACATAATTCTTTCAAATTTTGCAATGTAATTGGCCAGAATTCTGTTGAATAAATTGCGTTTTTTAAAAATAATTACAATTTATCATTACTATTACATTGCAACCCACATCTTATTTTATCTACAACTTATATGGTAATTTACAAAAAGTCCTATTTTTGACATATGTGCCTTAGACACTAAGCCACTGAAACAATTTTCTTAAAAAGTCATTTATGTTTTATATGTATAAACATTACACTTTGTCTATCTACATCCCATATCCTTGATAGAAATGTGTAATATGTATTCATTCCTCTTACTATCAGCTGATTTACTTGACGTCGTGGTGTCTCTATGCAGAGCAGTACACGGAGCAAAAACATGCACTCCATTCCTCCTAATGACTCTAAGGCTTATATTCATTAGAGACAATATAACGTTACACAGCACACCCAATCCAGTGTTGGTGCGTTCTGTAGCGACAGCAGTTAGCGGTGCATCCTATAAGCCCCCTACTCTATATAGACTATCATAAGTGCATTTAGATACATCTCTCATAGAGCCTGCATTCATTATTTCAGCAATTGGAGTTACAGTAGACGACATAGGCCAATTACATAACCCATTACATTATTAATAACCCATTACACCGCTGCTGGTTCATTGCTTTTCATTCCAATGACACTTTTTCCTTCTGTGCAGCAGTTTTAGAGACAATCTAATAATCTCACAGAACCAAAGTCTTGTAATAGTTATCTTGTTTTTCCATTTAAGCTGTAGTTACTTTTCCCTTAAGAATATTTTTCAATACCATTCTTGTTCCTATCTGTATGATTTCTGTTTTCTAATTGGTGATCTTACGATGTGCATAGCAAGTAAAGTGTGAATATGGAGAGTTTGGGTTAAACAAAAATGTAGTAATATATATATATATATATATATAAGAAAAAAATGAAATTCAACATAATGCAAAGAAGCCATTTTCAAAGTATTGGTGCTCTGCATAAAGCCTGAATGTGTTGACCATGCATTAAGTTGTTGTTTTTTTGCTATTTCCTAATGTATGCGTTTGTGTAATAACGGAGTGTTTTCATCTTTTCTTTAAAGTTGCCACCTCCCACACTGCTAAAAGTACGCCACAAAGAATATAAACGAGTAGGTGGAAGAAAGTTAATAACTGGCAAAAGCACTATCCTCAGAATTAGAGTGGGCGGCAGTGTCTACTTGATACAGGATATACTTACAATCAGGGAATGATGAAGCTAAAACTGATCATTTTTCAAAGGCATTAGAATACATTTAGCAAGTGAAGTAAAACCTTTGTATTTCTTGTGTGTCAAAGATCCATTGTCCAGCCCTGTTTATTAGGCATTCCTCAACTTTGCCCGATAGCCTAAAGATAGGCATTAAAGTCAAATACAGATGACCAAATGAGTACAATATAGCTATGTATGCCATTATTGCTCAACTCACACCTCCTACACAAAGCTCATTATCACTCCAAGCTGGAAAGGTGCTCCCCATCTTCTACTTTTATAGAAGTGTTTCCACACCTTTGTTATCCCTTTATCTTGTCCACCACTAAGGACAAGAAGCTCCATCTAGTGTCCAGTGAAGCTGCGCTGTGTGTGCTTTTCATGTCATTATCGGCTCAGCCAGGATCACGCATGTCAAAATGAGGAAATCACCCGTTCTCATCTGGTGTTACACTGCTTTTCTCACTGTATTTTGTGTCATACTCAATCTTTTTTTTATTTGTCAGGCTGGAGTCTCAGCTGATATCAGATATTCAGACCATTCTGCAGCTACTGCAGAGACAGTCGACTCCAGGACCTCCTGCGTACAGCACTGTGACCGCCACATCCGACTATCACAGACCTGCTGTGAAGGTTCAGCCTGCAGCGCTGACGCCAAGCCATTTTTTCAGCCATACAAGACCTCAAGTAAGAATTTGATTATTTTATCTTTATTTGTTCAGCAGAGCGTGGGAAGCGATGTTCAGAATTCTAAAATGTTGTTAGTTGTCAGTTTATTTCAAATATTTAATGCAAGAATTACATCATTACAAAGGGACAATGGTGAAAAAACTAAAAATAATAATTTATACAGTAGTAGTAAAAGACATAAAATCTCCAGCTTTGTGAATGACACCTAATGGTTGTGTTGCAATTTTGTATTTCCCCAGACATCTACACATTAATTTTTAGATAAGGTGAGGCCAGTAAACAGTACAGAATGTGGAATAGTTTAAGATCGTCTTAGACTTTTCCACAAATAATTAATTTAGCCATTTCTGCATTTTTTGGAAAACAATGTTTAATGTTTGCTAGCGCCAAATATTTCTATTACATAAAATCACAGTGTAGGCCAGTTTAGGTCTATCATTCACTCTCAAAAGAAAGGAAAAAAGGTAATAATTGCTGCTGGAAATTTTGTTTTCATTTCGACTAGATTAAATGAGATTAGATTGGATAGCTTTTATTGTCATTGTACAAGACAAGTCATGCAACAAAATTGTAGCATCTTGGATTAAAAAAAAAAATCTTAATAAATTAAAAGCACATAAATATCTACTTACAGTGCAAAGGTACAGTGGTGAAAATGCTACATAGTGCAACAGTGCAATAACTGTTTATTAAGGTAAAAGACTTAAAACTCACCTTTTTATGCAAGCTTATTTAAACAGTTAATGCCGCTTTTTAGTTTTTAGTCCTGTCTTTTAATATATGTTGTGTTGTATTGTTTGAATCTTGTAGCACTTTGAGATTTGGTATAAAATGTAAAGTGCATTACAAATAAAATGTATTATTATTATTATTATTGTTTATTTCCTTAGTGTGTATTAGAGTTGGGGGGCAAAGTGGGGGAATGGCACCACCCTAAACACTCCATTTGTAGACATTTTCGGTGCATTGCATTGTGGGATGTGAAGTCCTGTAAACAAAGTGTTTTTACTTCATTCTTACCGTGATTTATTGTGTTTCTTCGCCAAATAAAAACAGTCATTTTCAACCTTTTTTTCATTATTTTCGGAGTAAATGATGATTAATTGACTGTGATCTATGAAGCATACACTGATTTTCTCTAATAAAAAATAAAATCAGCGGTTGTAGCAGCTTTAACTATCCAATCAGAATACATGTCAACTTGTTTAAAAAAAAAATAGTTAAACGGAAACAAACTCTGACAGTAAATGTATTTATGTTAAGAAACGCTTTCTTCTTTCTTTCAGGATCCCAACCTTCAAGTGGAAAGCTCTGGTCAGGAATCCAAAGACTCTCTTTTAAGCTTGGCCAGTGTGAAGGCTCCCTTCAAAGACAGCCTTACAGCATTTATTGTACAGAGACACTCGGAGCATCCACAGCAGCCACTGCAGCCACAGCAGGTCACAGGGCATCAACAGTCACCTCTCATTCTTCTTCCAAACGAGACCTGCCCCCCTTCCTCCTCTTCGTCTTCCTCACTACGTTCTGACCCCCAGCTCAACACATCTGGACTCCACACACCTGTTTCAGACACGGACTCGAGGCCATGAAGCGCCACAGTATTTGAGAACCAAGGGGGTTGTAATGCTGTATTTACTATGTAGCATTTTATTTTATTTATTTTTTCTATCAGCATGCTGGCACGGATACATCTGTATTGTTGATTTGCAGTGGCTTGGTGATAGAAATGAGATGTTCTTTGATTCTGCATGGGGGATAAAATGCTTCTTTCTCTGGGAAAAGGAAGCACTCCACTGCAGACACCAGTGTTATACCAACAGTTACATTGTGCGACAGTAACACTATTATTATCTTATCAACTATGTTAGAATTTATCCTCCTTTTAATCCACCTTCAATGCTCGGTGAGCATTACGTTTTTCACTTAACCCAAGCTGGAAAGCAGGTCAAAGCAAACTCTTATTTTCACTAAAATGTTGCACAAATTTGTACGTTCCCATTGAGAGTGGACTACAATAAGCCTCGTGCTAATACAGAAATCCATGTGATATTTACACTTGCTTAAATGCAAAACTTGAGACTGACCTACCTCATTGTTGTTAATATTTCCTAGAGCACCTCAGACTTTTAATGCGTTCAATCGCCCAGATTTATTTCGGTTGTCTGGTCAAGAAGAGTGAGGAAGTGATAAAAAATGCCAGTCAGTCGCAGATGTATTGTAATGTATTGTAGTCTGTGGCTCCTCAGGACCTCCGTTAAGCATGTTTTTGGACCTCTAGCAATCAGAAAGATTGATTATAGGTGCAACTTGTTGTTTGATGAATAGATATAACCCAGAATACAAATTCATTAATACAGAGGTTCAGTAGGATGGATGGACCTCTCATTTCTGATGTGTCACCTTTCACAGTAAAAGCCCTGCATGGATATAAGGGATAGAGTCACTTTTGCAAATTAATTAAAGATAAAACAAATAATGTTGTTTTCTTTAATGATAATTTTAAAGAATTAATTCCAACTTCATTAATTTGACTTCAGAAATAAATTTCATAAATACATAAATGCAATTAAATGATCCTTTTAAAACTTCAAACATAAGAACTTCCTCCGATGGTTCAATTTAGTTCATTATTTGCAAGTATATGATATCAATTGCAGGCCAAAGTTAAGTAATTCAAAGTTACTGGCAAGCAACTTCCAGAATTTATTTTGAACGTATGAAGGAAATATCTTAATAAAAATATCGGATTAAATGTCATCTTACAGTTCAAAGATAAAGCTGAAACTCTCAAATGTTTTTAGTTGTGGTTCAGCAGTCGAAATGTGGGATACAAATGCAGATTTTGAGACTTTGTGATGGTGGGATTCAGCATGGTTCCAGAGGTTTGGGAAACTCTTCATTTCATTTAGTTAGATGCCTGTTTTCTCTGAAGTGTAACTCAGGGGTTATAGACATTTGCACCGCAATACACAGTACCAAGCTTCTACTATGAATAATGTGCATTATTACTGTATTCACTTGTGTGCAGCTACTGTACAACTTTAAGCCAACAGAATACTCGACTACTACTAATATACATGCTCACCTGGACAGATATTGTTTAAATGTTTTTCCAGAGTCAGGACATGATGTAGGCATTTCTACATAGTAGTGCTGCTTGTATTTG
Organism: Gouania willdenowi; assembly: GCF_900634775.1. NCBI lineage: Eukaryota > Metazoa > Chordata > Actinopteri > Blenniiformes > Gobiesocidae > Gouania > Gouania willdenowi. Next base: position 11,874,388 of record NC_041064.1, on the reverse strand, counting down.
TTCTGTTTGTTTTTATATTTATGAATAACAACATTTTCACTGCTTATGAGCCCAAAGTAGCCCACTGCAATATCGAATGATGTCAGCATTCTCCTTTCTATTAGGACGTGAACAGAAGAGTTAGAAAAAGACGAGCCGCAAGAATTTTTACATTTGTGCATAAACTGGCCTCGAATGGGGGTCCTGTGCCTCGAAACAAACTAATTATAAGTCGGTATCTGTGTATAGCTATACATATCAAATAAATATATAGTTTGTTTCTGTTTTTTTGTGGACAATTTACACATAGGGTACACGTGTTGTAAAATGTGGTAGAACAAAAAAATTTAAAAAATCATGCCAGATGTTTAAAAAAGATGTATTTTTTAAATTGAATAAATTATTTGTTAAACTATAGAAAGGTTTGTAGTGTATATGCTTGTTTTGAAGCGGTGAAAGCAATAAATGAAAACAAGTGATTTTAATTTGTGTCCTTTTTTGCAAAATGTTCAATACTGTGAGAGAAAAACAAATCAAGATCAGCTGTCATGATTGAAACTAGGCTCCTTTTCATCTGTTTTTCACTCATTTTAAACCTCTATAGAGTAATGCAAACATTCTAATAGAGTTTAATATGATGTAGTCTCACTGATATGACATAAAAAAGTGTTACTTAATTTCATCAATTCACAAAAAACAAAAATATTGGCTATAAAAAAATATCCAATGAACAATATTTCTTATAAAAAGTTATTTCATCATTAAAAAAAAAAAGAATTCCTCGAAAAGCAGGGCCTATTTTTTTAATCTCATCAATTCAGATAAACCGAAAAATTTTGGCAATAAAAAAATCCCATCAATTCAGAAAAACTGAAAAATATTTGCTATAAAACAGTATCCATTAAATTCAGAAATACTGAAAAATATTTTCTATAAAAATGGAAAAACAGGGCCTTTTTTTTTTTTTTTACTTTTTTTTTATCTGATTAACTAAAAAAAAAAAAAAAAAAAAAAAAAACAGAAAAATTAGGCCAATTTTTTTTATTTACTTGTTTTTATCTCATCAACTGAGAAAAATATTTCCTCAAATTGTATCGCACCATTTCAGAAAAAAAATCAAAAAAATATGTCCTATAAAAAGTATCTCATCATTTCCAAAAAAAAATAATATTTGCTATTAAAAATATCTTATCAATTCGGAAAAAACGGAAAAATATTTCCTATCAAAACAGAAAAACATTTTTTTATTTAGTTATTGTTATCTCATCAACTAAGTAAAAACTAAAAATATATCCTACAAAAACAGAAAAACGGGGCAACATTTTTTATTTAGTTATTTTTATCTCAACTTAGTAAAACGAAAGATATTTCATTTGAAAACGTATCTCATCATTTCAGAAAAAACGAAACTTTGTTTCTTGTGTGAACGCAATAAGCTTCCGTGGTGTTTAGGTATGAATGAAACCTAGTCCACCAGTGGCCTCTAGTGGCCAAAGCTAGTACTGACCTTTAATAACTTACTGAGAAACGAAAGTGAAAATGTTTACTTGCCTTATTTATAGCCACAGTGACTCAGCTTTAGGACCAGTGCCTTCCGCCATGGCTTCTGAGAGCGATGAAAAGCAGGTGCAGCTCATTGAGTTCTTCAGATCCAGGTTATGTCAGTATATTGACGTAGAGCAGGTCGTGGACCGGATTCAATTTATCGACCGTGAACAAAAAGAGAAAATCAGACAGAAGGCGAAAAACGACGGGAACTTATCAGCTGTGACACTACTGCTCACCGCGGTGCAGAAGAAACCCCACAGTCTCGGCTGGTTCAGGGATTTTGTTGACGCCCTACATCATGGTGGCTCCGGGTTCGCAGCAGACTACCTGGAGCAGAAGCTTCCAGATCCTGAGGAGGAGGCAGAAAACGACACGTGTGTCAAATTCATCGAACTGCTGGCACCAGACCTGACCGATATGAAGACAGAAGTAGTGGCTTTGGAATGTATGTCACAGAAACTACTGACCCAAGAGGAATTTGACAGAGTAAGTACTATACAGGTAGTCATGTTCATAGAAACAGGTTGTGGGGGGGGTGGGGGGGGGGGCACTACCAGATAAAACAAGGGGCCCCAACCTTTCTGAAATTGAGCTACATTTAGGAAAAGTCGTGGCTGTTGATACGGAAACCGGCCCCTCATTGGCCAGTTTAGGTGACGTGATAGGGGCACCACGTGACTAAAAGTTCTGTCAGTTTTATTTGAGCTCATATTTATTTTTAGCTACCCCGCTATCTGTTTTATTTTAGCCCTAGCCCTAACCCAGGAAATACCCTAAAATGTTTTTTTTTTTTTTTTTTAAAAGATTTTTTTGGCTCTAGTGGCCTTTATATGACAGTTGCTTGACAGGAAGGGGGTCAGAGAGAGCAGGGAATGACACGCAGGAAAGGGTCCCAGGCCGGGAATCGAACCTGGACCCGCTGCAGGTGAGGAACTACGGCCTCCGTACATGGGGCGGGCACTCAACCCACTGAGCTAAACACCACCCCTGTATTTTTATTTTTAACCCTAACCCAGGAAATACCCTAAAATGTTTTTTTTTTGTTTTTTTTTTTTGTATTTGTATTTTTAGCCCTAACCCAGGAAATACCCTGAAATGTTTTGGGGTTTTTTTGTACTTGTATTTTTAACCCTATCCCTAACCCTAACCCAGGAAATACCCTAAAATGTTTTTTTTTTTTTTTTTTTTTTCGTATATGTACTTTTAAAGGTGGAATTTGTTGTGTTAAATATGTTAAAATGAAAAATATATATATGACAAAAGTTGAATTTGAACCCATGATAGCAGAAGGAAGGATCCTTGTGTGCTGCGCCTTAGACCATTCAGCCATCCTAGCATAGTGAGAAAATACAGGCACATTAAGCTTATGTAGAAAACGCGGAAAACATATCTACTTTGTTTAGAAAAAATACTTCTTAAATACTAAATGTATAAAAAGAATGGACGGGACAAGCTCCCCGGTGGAGGGAAGCTTTTATTTTTAGAGCTCTCCCTGCTGACTGGCTACAGTATAGGTCATAAATCTATTCTTAGATTATACAGTAACACGGTGTATTTTTGTCTTCATCTTGCTTTCACAACATTTATTTATATATATTAAAATTATGATGGACAGGTCCCTTTGCTTACAATATTCTCACCAACATCTGGCTCTTATGTGCCATTAGAAAGCTCACATATGATGCAATATTGATAATAATCATTTTTATTTAGTACTTCAGTTGACGAAAAGTGTGGTGCAGAATAAGCAGCACCGTCAATTGTCACAGTAAACAACAATATTCTATACACCTTATTAGTAGTTAGTGCTCAGCTCTGTACAGTTAAACATGTGTTTATTGTGTAGTTATCAGTTTTAAGCAGAATAAGCAACACTGCATTGGCTCTCTTGGACTCCACACTTAGCGTCCCGTCATTAATGAATCTAATAGTAAGTTAAACACATTGTTGTGTTAATGAAAGTCGTGTGTGGCTCCATTCTCATTGCTTTTACTGTTAAAACTGCACTAACACAAAGTAATATTTTATGACACTGCCGTACATCATTGCCACAAACCTTAAAGGCACAGTAACCTGCTACGGCGCTAAACCTGACAGAGTCCAACAGGACAAACCTGCACGTTTTCCAGACATAACACACATGCGTCTGTTCACTGTTGTTTAACCAATTTGACTGTAACAGTAGTTAGCAAAACACTGCTGTGGGTGTGACAATTCTCAGGAACTTGTCGAAATATTCTGTTCTTACCTCATCACGAGCCCGGTAAAATTACAGCATTTAATGAGCGTTGCCATGGAACTACTTCCTGTATTTGTTTCAAAATAAAAATAAAAGCCCTGAGGCATTTCGTACACAGTCACGTCTTATACTTGGTTTCAGTTTTGTTTCCATTTAATCACACAACGCAGCCCTTACAGTCTTTTTTTTGAGATTATCCCCATTTACTGTATATATTTGATTTTATTTCAACTAATTCTAAATTACGGAAGCGTAGAACTGCCCCAGGGGAAAATATATTTTGGATCACTATATTGTATGAACAATATAATTATATTATACAAATATTGTAGTATATTGTACAAACTAGGGATGTAACGATTCACTCAACTCCCAATACGATTCGATTCACGATACTGGGTTCACGATACGATTCTCTCACGATTTTTTCATTTACAAAATGGGACTGTTTTTTTTTTGGGAAAAAAACTAGAAAATACTGTATTATTTTCCTTTTATTTTTCATTGTCAAAAGAATTCCTTGATAAACTATTCAAAACAATGCAATTTAACTAAAAATAAATCTTGAATTAAATAAATAAAGGAATAATACAAATGAAGATGAAGCCTATTAATTTAAATTTTGGTTCTATAATAAACTATGCAAAACTGCATAATAGTTCTTTTTCTTTTAAAAGTGCAACTGAAAATGTATTTTGTGCCTTAACAATTGGACTTTAAAAAAAAAAAAACTGTGATTACAATGATTTACGTCATATTTGTTTGGACCAGCAGAGGGCGCTGGTAACCCAGTGGTCGGTTGGCATGCAGATATCTTGCAGTGAAGAAGAGAAGCTATGCTAGCAGACAGAGCTAATAGAAAACCGTGACTTTTACAGATATTCAAGTAATATTACAGATTTTCTTTCGGTGCTAAAGGGGAAATGAATCATTTATTAACATATTTAAGAGTAGAAGGCGGCCAGAAAGAAAGTATTAGCAGACTCCGCCCGCCGCCAACACTTCCGGATAGCGCCCTCTGCTGGTTAAAAAAAGTACTGCGATTCAATTGTCAAAAAATCGATATCAACCGTGATACCTATGAATCGATTTTTAACTGCCTTACGATTAATCGTTACATCTTTAGTACAAACAATATAGTATATTGTACAAACATGATATTATGTTGCACAACATAGTATATTCTACGAACATTATACATTGCAAAAACAATGTACTTAGAGTGTATAAACAATATAGTATATTTTACAAACATTATATTGAACGAACATGATATTTTATTGTACAAACAATAAAATATGAATCTATCTGAAAAAAGAAACATAAAACAATGCATTGAGAAAAGTCTGGCTGTGTAGTGTAGGCTACGTTTTGGTAGATTTTTTTTATATTTTATGGGCGGAATTACCATTTATATTTGGCAATAAATAGATTGATTTAGAATAAAAACTGTATTAGGAATAATGTCTGAGCAATAATACAGGAGATAATGTTTTTTGTTTTGTATTATTCTTCCATCATTTTAGTATTTCTGTTATGTGTGTTTTTGATTCCGTCTTGTGTTTTTCATGTCATTTTGTGCCTTATGTGTGCATCTGTGGAGTCGTTTTGTGTGTTCTGTTGTTGTTTTGTGAGCTTTTGGAGCCATTTTTGTGTATTTTTGTTCATTTTTCTGTTATTTAGTGCCGCTGTGTTGGGGGCTGCACAAAACTAAACCGATAGCTGCATGTGGCCCCCGCGCCGCCGGTTGCACACGTCTGCAGTGGCTGCTTATTCATTAACATTAGTAAGCTCTTTAGGATGATATCATTACTTTAAAGGGGACATATCATGGTTTTAAATCCTTCCTTTTTACATATAAATCATACAGTTGTGGTCTATATAAAGTGGAACTGCAATGCTTGGGTCTGAATTCCTCATTATTATAGCTCCACAGACCCCTTTTCTACCCTTTTCTGATGTGCTTCTGAGAGCAACTCGTTTTGGTGCGGTCTCTTTAAATGCAAATGAGACACTCCATACCCCGCCCCCTCTTCAGGTGACACTCGGTTCAACTCCACCCTGCTCGGCCATTTTTGTAGTTTGATAGAAGAGATACGGCTATGTAGTGGCGCAGAAACTTTTTATTCAGAGGTTATTTACAAAATGTCAACAACGGAAGACTTGTCCATCCAGCTTTACATGTTCGAGCCAGAGTCGGACCCAGCGGAGTGAGATGAAAATGAAGATGATGAACCTGCAGAACCCTACCAAGTGAGCTAACACAAGCACCGAGCTAACGCTAGCGCCAAGCTAACGTCACGAAATGCATTTTAATACAGTCTTTTCAAAGACAAAAACGGCAAAATGAAATGACTAATGAAAACTTTAGACTTAAATTAAATCACGTAGGCCATATCATCAAGGATCTAAAACGAGCACACAGCGCTAACATATGCTAATGCTAACAAAACAATGACAGGGACGTCTTATCACACTTTTTAGCGTTATTTACAGCTTACCGAAGTGCTCTGTTTGTCGTCTCCAAAGATAGAAGGAATTGAACCCTCAATCAGACAAAGTCTTTCGGCAAATCCTTCTTTATACTGGCGGAGGTTGCAGAAGCAGTCATCCTTGAAGTGCTTCACGCACACAAAAATGACCTTACCCACAGATGTGGGTATATTTGAAAAATAAAACTCAACCAGGCACTTCGAAAAGGTTCTGATGCTGGGAGACGGTGTAATGAAGCGTGTGGGTTACTACATCCAACAACCCAACATTTTGACTTATCTTCTCGTAACTTCGGCATCCTTGAGCTTGGACTACAAAATAAAAGCGAGAAATAAAAATGGCGGATTGCTCGAAGTGTTGGACCTGGAGTTGATGTACTAATTTGGCAGTTCCGCTGCAAATACTGTGATGTAATAGTTCAAAAAACGTAATAGAGAATAGAAAAATCGAAACAGATTGAGAAATATGAGCAAAACAGAATATAAAGATATCAACGGAGCACCTGAAGAGATTAATTTGATTTTTTCTGTACTTCTAAGCACTCTAAATATACAACAAAATGCATTTAAGGGCTAAAAAAGTGGATTTAGCATGATATGTCCCCTTTAATGTAGACCAACCAATGTGTTCAGATTAATGAGGGTTAAGAGTAAATGTGTGCGGATTGTAACTGTTTTGTATAAGTGGCCGAACAAAAACGGAATTGAAGGTTATATTTTATGGATCAATACATTCTGCAATTCAGATTATATGATCACTCAAAACATATTGTACCTGGGACACTCGCTGTAACTGAGCTGTTTTAAATTATCCACTGAAACTAGAATATTTGACTGTATTTGTTGTATTTTACATATAATGTGACTCAACTCTACCCTCTCTCTCTCTCTCAGACTTCTATTAATGCTGGATTTGCTATCGCTACTTGCACTTATTGTGCACTAGATGGCAGATCAGTGCATCTGATCTCTCTTCATGCTATGCTGTAGGTCAAGGCTAAGACAGAGACAGAAGGACAAAGGTATGGAGCCAGTGAACTTCTGAGAAGAATTGTGAAACGTCGGCCAGGATGGTATTCTAAGTTTGTAGAAATTCTCCAGAAGACAGAACACAAATTCCTTCATCAGCTGACTGGAGGGCTCATTGATCAAGGTGACTATTTAAATAACCCAGTGAAAGACAGTGGATGGACTGATATTTGGTCATAAAGTTAAGTTAAAGATAATCAAAAGTGAGGACATTTATTACATGTAAACAACAATTTGTTCCCAGTTTTTTTTGTTTTTTTTTGTTTGTTTTTTATTATAATATGATCAAAAACACCCTAATTTTTTTTTTTTTACCTCACGTTTTATATATAGAATTTAGAATTATACATGTGACAAAAAAAAACTTTTCATATACATATAATTTGATTTTTACAAAAAAAGCTAATTTGAAAATATAATGCTTACTTTATAAATAAAAGGTGGAAAGAGTATTTTTTTTAAATAAAATTCAATGTGTTTTATAAAAGATTTTATAAAATCAAAATCAGATATACTTTGAATTATTCCAGGGGGAAATAGTTTTATCTTTTTTTTTTTACAGATACTCCAGAATACAGTATTGAATGAAAAAAACAAACAATAAAACATAGAAAAGGAAGAAAAGAAGCCATCTACCAACTACACTGTAAAATCAAAAAGGTTACTTATTGTCTGAAATTAAATAAATCATTCAGATCCTACTTATATTTGACAATAATTAAGCTATAAAGTAAGGCTGAACGATTAATTGCATTTGCGATTTTATCGCGATATTACATGACGCGATTTCGAAATCGCGGAGGCGCGTGATTTTGTTTTGCCGTTTGGTAGAATTTTTTTTGATTTTTTGATTTTTTTTTTTGTCTGCACATGCTGTCAAAGGTTAACACTACAAGAAGTGCAATCTTTGTTAGACAGCAATGCATTTTTTTTTTTGTTATTGCAATTAAATAAATTGCATTATTTTAATTGCACCCATTCATTCCATTCAATACATTTGTGACCACACACAGCCTGTCCGCCAGATGGCGGTAATGCGCCCGCATCAGGATTTTACTTTAAAAGTAATATTTTATTTAAACAAAAAAAAAAATATATATATATATTTTATTTGTATTTCCAGTGCTTCTGATATTTATTCTTTGATAACACTTGAAGTCAATACTTCAGAGCCAGTGAGTTTACTGAATAGTTCAGATGTTGAACAGTTTAATACACAGATATGTTTGCAGCACTCTCTGCACTTTGCTTGGTTTTCCTTAATGTTTCCTAACCAGATGGGCAATCCACTGAATAAATTTGGAATTCCAAAAATATAACATTGTCTAGTTTTTTATTGATCAATGACCAGTAATGCATAAAGTACATTTTTGTTTTTTATTGTGGTGAACAGAGGAAAAATCGCAGTAAAATCGAAATCGCAATATTGATTGCAAAAAAAATCGCAATTTTGCTTTTGGTCAAAATCGTTCAGCCCTACTATACGGGGTAAGTTTTTTCACCTCTACAAAAGTTACACTTAGCATTTCACTCCATAGATACAAACTGGACTTCTTAAAAAGGTTAGCATGTGGTTTTTTTAAGTAAAAAGAATCTTTGAATAATTGTTTTTATGGTCTTTATCAGATGTAAAGCAGCTGTCAGTGGACGATAAAACTGCAGGAAGTGAGACAAAGTCACCAGAGAGTCCAGGCACAGCTGAAAATTCAGAGGTTAAAAAAACCAGTGTGACTGAGGAGAACCAAAATGATGTCACAGGTCTGTAATCTCAGCTTTTCCTCAAGTTTTGTTGTCCAAACAAATGTTTTAATGCAATCGCTATTTTTCTGAGAATTTTCGTAGTGTGAGGTATTCCTGATATCACATGTTGTACAATGTGTTCACTCTTTTCACGCCTTTTTTATCGGTATTTGAGAAAGATTTTTTTTTCACTCTTTCACTATAAATTGCAAGAGACGCAACAAAATTAAATAGAAATCTCCCTAAAAAAAAAAAGCTTTTATTTTGAAGAGGGTTTTACTTATAATGTAAATACTGATAATGCAAAGTTCAAAGCAGGTCCACATTTTTTTCCAAAACAAAGTTTTTACATTATACGTCTTTGAATAAAGAGGAAGAAAAGAAAAGTACTTTCTTGATCTAGAAGGAAATTGAAAGTAGCTTCCTGTCTCATCAGTCAAGTACAGCAGTTGCGTATGCCAAAGCAATTTTCAAAGTAAAATTAATGGAACAGTATTTTTTTTTTTTTTTTTTTTAAATGATTTTTTGCAATCGATAAAAAAAAAAAATGAAAATACTAAAACAGTTTAAGGTAACCTGTCTGTCCTGTCCTTTATTACAAAACCAGGTCAAACAGAATAACAACAATCACAAACTGTATAATTTTAGATAATCTATTAAGAATATTTTAATATGAGTATTATATTGCTGCGTGAAAGCGTTGAACATCAAAGGCGTAAGAAATGGTTACAACAAAGGAAAGTGGGCGTATCAACATCATCTGGCATCATGTGTGTCACAATGGGCAACTGTGTGAAAAACAACAGTGCAACCAAAGTTTAGCAAAACAAAAATAAAAAAAATATACATATAGCATATTTTTTTAGATGATTTGAATCCGTTTGTGGTTTTAGCTCCAATTTTAAAGTGGAAATCTTATACATGAGGCTGGTAGAATTTCCCACAGATGTTACTGTGTGTGTTGGTATGATTGTAAAGCAGGACTGGTTATATTGGAGTGATGGTTAACATGTTTGGTTGATATGTTTTCAGACCTGTACATGAGCGATAAAGAACTAACAGAGAACGATGCGGTGCCATCGCAGCCCGGTGAGTCTGAGCTCAGAGATAGTTTTCAGTAGGTACTGTAGTAAGAAAATTGATTCGGCGATATTACGTAGCGTGATTTTCAGATCGATTCAAAATGCATTTTTTTTTTTTTTTACTTTATTTAACCAGGAAAGTCTTTTCCACTGCAGGAGACATTGTAACTGCACAAATAAGTGCGCTGAAACCTGGGCAATACACACCCCTAGTTTTCAGCATGAAAAAGGAAACAAGACATTTTTTCAACAATAATAATAATCATTATTTTGTCTAAGTGGACTGAATGCAGCTACAAAGTGCTGCTGCTGCTGCACAGGGAGAACATTTCTTACCTTTGTCTGTTTGACACCATGAATAAGTTCCATATGTGCAGTGTGATTAACCACGAAGAGGTCAGGGGAGGAAAGAACCGAGCAAGTACTGGAAATAAAAAACACATGCTGGGTGTTTATTGGCAAATTATGGGGAAATGTAAAGAAAAGCTTAGTTTAAAGCTCATGTTGATTTTTTAGCTTCCTCAGACTCTCATGCTTTACCTTCAGCTCTGTGTACTTTTTGATTTATTTTGTTTTGTTTTTTTTTTTGTTTTTTTAAATAAAGGGGAAAAAGGAAAACAATTCTTTAAAAAAGATTTTCCCGTTAATTATTAATCAAGAAGAAATCAACCGCAAGTGACAAAAAGTGGTTTGAAAGGGAAGATTGAACATTTATTTAAACTATTACCTTTTAGTTGGTATAAAAAACATAGTTTTGTGTGCATAATTTCAACTAAAAAATATCAGACTTCCCTAAAATGCCCAGTTACAGAAGATGTATTTATATATATATATATATATATATATATATATATATATATATATATATATATATATATAAAACGATTTGAAATGTGAAACGGTGAGAGAGAAAGAAGTCCTTGGTATCCCACTGATGTAACATCCACATCTTAAAACAGCTAAAAACATCAAAGTCTCCTATAGATTACTTCTATCCAAAGCAGCAAAGTGTGATTTACACTCCAGTCTTCTACAAAGAACCAGTGCAGTATATTCCAGATTAACCATGACACTAACACCACCTGCCTTAACGTTAAACTCCATCATGTGTGTTTATTTTTGACAGGGATTTGAAGTCTGCTGCCTGCTCCTATGATCTTTTGCAATAAAAACAGCCATAAACCTCACTCGGCCTCTGTTAGTGCTGTGTGTTATTGTGGTTTGGAACTTACAGTATATACTTCTCTAAACATTTGCTCTCCATTGCAGATGGAAGTGACCCAGAAGCTGCCGCCAGAGGCTCAGAAACGGCTGATATTGTTCTTCGAGATTATCAGATGGAAGTAGCCAGACCTGCCTTGGAGGGGAAAAACATCATTGTATGTCTCCCGACAGGAAGTGGTAAAACTAGAGTTGCGGTCTATATTACCAAAGCACATCTGGATAGCAGGAGGGCCGAGAAGAAACCATGCAAAGTGGTCGTCCTGGTGAACAAGGTACTAGAATTAAAGTCCGCTGTACCTGATTCTGGGTTGCTTTCTTTTGTTATCATAGCCTATTTGAGTCCATTTTAGACCTAAAGAAAAACTCAGCAAAACTGAACCTGCGGTGAGAAGACCACAAATTACATGCTTTGTTGTTCAGCTATTTCAGTGCCTCTGGGTGCTTTTTAGCCCAGATCTGATCTGCTCTGAACTGGAAAAACAACCCAAATCTGAAAATAATTTAAAGTCCATCAGTGAAATGGTTCATAGGACTCAAACTGTGAAATGTTCATGGATCGTCTTTATTTTAAGCGGAATTTAAAAGTAATAAAGATGTGGAGTACCTATTAGAAGTCACTACTACAATTATTCTTATCATTATAAGTTCTTGCTTGCTTTCCTTTTTTATTAGAAAACTTTTGATGGTGATCCAACAAGCACTGAAGATATTTTAAACATGAGTGAAACAAGATTACATTATTTAAAGAGTAACTAAACCCTGAGGTTTGGGCTGATGTGCGTCTAGGCTGGAAATAAAATTTAAAAAAAAGCCTTGATTTTGGGCGGGGCTTCTGGAGCTGTTAAGACACACCCAGTCTATATTATAAAATCTCCAAAGAACAATCTATACTATGCTAACTACATACTTAATACTCATTATAGCTCTCTATTCACAATTCTCTCAATTCGAACTACCACAGATTCCACAGGTGCTCGTTTTTTTAAAAGGGGCGGAGCCAACAGTGGTGGTTTGTGACATAAGAAGACACTACAATGTCACAAACCACTATAGCGAGATTTGATTGTAATAGCCAGGTTTTAACCCATAGAGGGCAGTCACTGTTACATTTTTACATCAATATAGACAAAATTGAAACACTTGGACCAAAATGTCAAGAGTTGGACATGAATCAATCGACAGTTTATACCCAAATACATTTGTTTTCAGCAGAAAAAAAGTGGTTTGGGGGTTTAGTTACTCTTTAAGATTAAGATTTGTTATCATATTTTTTAATTGAATAGATGGATGATTAGTGACATCATTTATCCTTGTCAACATTTGTTGTAAGCGTCAGGCACCGGCCTGACAATATTATCAGTTTTAAAGAAAAATGTTGCAATTATAAATCAGATTATGTTTTTGATGAGGCCTTAGATGTTTTGTTTAATAGTTACCATCAGTGCACTGTGTTAAAGTGGAGATAAACTCATTTTTACTGAACAAGATTGACATCGATTTCTGTTCGAAAAAAAAAAAAAGTCAACAGCAATAATTCACATAAAAACGAGTTTTTGTACCAAAGAGTGTACAAACCCAGAATAAGTACTATTTATTATGATCAAATTTAAATATGCATCCTGTATCTTCTTTAACAATAACACAAACTGCTAAATTACTAACTTCCTGCCAATGTGTACTAAATAACCATCTAAAAATGTTATGCCTTGATTGAGACAATGCATAGATCTGTACACACCTGCTGACGTGTTTATGTTCTCTTCCCTGCAGGTTCCTCTTGTTGAGCAGCATTCTAAGGCAGAGTTCAAGCGATATCTGGAGCCCAATTATAAGATCGAGAAAGTCAGTGGAGACTCTCCACTCAAAATCTCTTTCTCAGAGATTGTGAAGCAAAATGACGTCATCATTTGCACAGCCCAGATTCTGGAAAATTCCTTGGCTATACCTAACAATGGAGACGATGAGGGAATAAACTTAAGTGGTATGTTATTCTATTTGTTTATTTGTTTTTGATGAAGTGAAAAATTGAGTTTATCTTCTGTCATTTTTGTGGCACAAAAATTCTTAACAGTGTGTGCTGTATTAGCCGATATTCACATTCAGCCACCTGCTGCACCTTTAGCTAAAATCTGTCCAGGTTTTACCAGCAGACACTGACAAGTTGTTGAATAGAAAGCCGCCCAGAGGACTAAGATCAGCACCTCCCCTGATGGCGTCTTGTCAAAACCTTCCGACTATGCCGTGCAATTCCTTTTGGCACTCCCCAGTCCAAGGTGGAATAGCCACCTCAGTGGAACATATGCTGTTTGTTGAAACGCCTCAACGCGTGTCCATGTTTTTTTTTTTTTCTCCTGTTGGTTTTTCAGGCCACTCGTCTGTTCAAGTCATCAGTGTGTGGCTGATCCAATTCACAGGAGGGCTCCTTTCTCCCACAATACATCATGCTGACACTCTCCATACTTGTTTTCTCTGGGGTTACATTTGATCCACTTTAGTTTATCTTTGACATGCAAATAATTAGTGAGGATGCAGGAGGCCTGCTCACTGTTGTTATCCGTTCTTTCTTCCGTCTGCGTTAACTCCTCCTACACCGTTTGTCCGATTTTGACAAATAAGCTATCGGAAAAAAAACGAAGTTCCCCAGATGTATGCTATCGTTTTAATAATTTGTAACTTTCAAACTTGTTAGATTTTTTCATTCCAATTAATTTCTATTGGAAATTTCAACTTTTTCAACCCATTTCAACCATATTGCTAATGTTCAGCTATTGCTAGGTTAATGCTGAGCTAATGCTATTTTAGTGTTAATGCTAGGTTAGTAGTAATGCTAATGCTAGGCTGATGCTAATGCTAGGTTAGTGCTAATGCTAACACTTAGTTATGCTAATGTTATGCTAATGCTTTCTGATGCTAATGCTAGCTGATGATAATGTTAATTGATACTTATGCTAATACGACATGGGCCAGCACCTGCATCCTCACTTGCATTTTCTTCAGGAAATGCAAATATTCCAGTTAGAGTTCGCTTTCTTTTTGTTTTGTTTGACAAAGGTTCAAAAGAACAGATTTCATACTTAGATTATTTCATCTTCATGTTAGTAATTCTCTGTTTAATATGATAGTGAGGTGTAATAATTTGACACACTTTAGGACGGTACTGGTCGTTGTTCCAAAAAACAATACCTGTTTAAAAAAGAGAAAGAAATGAAGGCCTGAGATGTGTGACTTGTGCTTGTTGTCTTCTCCTGATTTAGATATCACACTTATGGTCATAGACGAGTGTCACCACACACAGAAAGGAGAAGTCTATAACCTCATAATGATGCGTTACCTGAAGCTGAAGCACAAGAACCACATTCGGAAGAAGGCTGAAAAGAAACCTTTGCCCCTCCCTCAAATCCTGGGCCTTACTGCTTCACCAGGAGTCGGGAAAGCAACTAAAATGAAGCAAGCTGAAGAGCACATCATGCGTGTATGTGTCATATTCAGAGTAGATGCTGTATAATATGGTTGCAGTCTTTTATAGTCCCCTATTGCCAACTCTTGGTAGTACGACGGCTTATTGGGGGCTCATTAAAATGAAAAAAATCTGGGCACTACGAGTTGTAATTTTATGAGAATAAAGTTGTATCTTAACATATTTTTTTTAGATTAAAGTCGGAATATTTCACAATTAAAGTAAAAATATTTCAGGATTGAAGTTCTAATTTTATCAGAATAAAATTGAATTACAAACAGGATCTCGTCTGCATTTAGTGAGATTATATTTCTATTTAGGTTTCACACATGATGAAATACTGAGCCTTTTGGCCCATCATCACAACACTGTTATTAGTTTAGGGACTTTAAAGCGACTTTGCAGACATTTGCGTTTGTTCCAACAAAATAACCAGACTGATTTGGAGCAAATATCCTCTTTTGTGGAAGAGGAACTGGCTGGAAGTGGTCGATTTAAGGGCTATTGGTGTTATTTGCATTCACTGGGATATCTGAGTGCTAGACCATTGAGTTTTTTAAGATACGGCTGTGTTTGAGTGCTAGACCATTGAGTTTTTTAAGATACGGCTGTGTTTTCCTAAAATTACGACTCTATTCTCAAAATATTACGACTTTAATGAAATTACTTTATTCTCGAAATGTACCAACTTTAATCTCATAGTGCTCAGATTTCTTTTTATTTTAATGTAGCCCTTATACACCGTTGTATGGTAGTGTTTTAATTTGTGATGAATATTTCTGTTCTGAATACTTTTCCTTTAAACTCTTTCTGGCTTCTTCATTTTATCTCTGTGCTGAACATGCATGTTTCCTTATTAAGTGTTTTATATCTAGAATTCTCTCTGCTTGACAGATATGTGCAAACATGGATGCTTTTAAAATCATGACATCAGACCTCGAAAGTAACAAAAAAGAACAAAGGAGGCAAATAACACTTGTCGAAAACAGAAAAGAGGTAGAGTGAGTTTGGTTTTTGTGTCTATCTGAATGTGGTGTCACCTTTCTGTTTTGCATTTGCATGTTCTCCTTGTGTTTGTGCGGGTTTTTAGGATTTTAGATCCTTTTGAAGAGTGAATAGGTTTGATTGTGTGTGTGGGTTTAAAGCATGTGATACAAAAGAGAAATGGATGAAAGGGAAAACTATGAAAGTTGATTATGATTTTTTTTTTTTCCTTTTCATTCACAGGATCCTTTTGGAAACGTGATCAAAAATATAATGCAAGCTATTCACAGCCATGCAAAACTGAGTCCTACCTGTGAGCTGGACTCCCAGATGTATGAACAGTGGGCGGTTCAAATTGGACGAAAAGGTGAGCAGACGATAGTATGTTTCCACAGAGCTTTGCTTTACTCAGGAAAAAAGAAAACATCCTGGTTGGTCAGTCTCCAAAAATTCTTTCTTGGTTTTTATCTCAGCGGAAAAAGAAGGAGATCAGACAGTTCGAGTTTGTGCAGATCACCTCCAGCAGTACTACGAGGGCCTGAATCTATGCAACACCATTCGTATGTGCGATGCCTACAATTTCTTAAACAAATTCTACGAGGATAAATTGAAGGAGAAAAAAGACGAAAAACACAAGATACAAATCACAGAAACGGAGAGATTCCTCTTCAATTTGTTCCAAGGTACTGCAACGTTCTTTTTGTATACCCAGGAACACAAAACGATGAAACTTTAGAAGCATTTGAATTGTTTTGTCAATAAATTAAGCTTTTTAGAATGTTTTTCAAACAAATAAATGTAACACATTGTGCTTAAACTTAAATGTCACCCATACATTACCAACGAAGCACTTTTTAAGGCATCTTTATTTTAGTCTAAGGGTCTTTATGGTCTTTAACATGTAGAATGTGGGAGAGCAGACTGACCGTGAGCACAAAATATAATTTTAATTTGAGGCATTAGTGGAAGTGAATAAACATGTTTGAATTACAGCAATAAAAGTCAAAGCTGTGGGGAAAGCAAAAATAAAAGCAGTTCAAATGAAGAAAATATGTCAAGATACAAGAAAAAGGAAATTATAAATCATAGGAAATGTTTCATCCACTCATGTTGACTGCAGCAGAAAATATAATAGACAATAACCACAGCCATCTGTGAGTAAAGCTGAAAACTTTCATGTATATACTGTATGTCAAACTTATGGACATCACAATTGCAATGGTAACCCAGATGTATTGTTTTTAGTGTGTTAGCACGTGCTAATTTACAACACCTGTTTACACGAGGCTTTTAAAAAGGTTAAAAGTAACAGAAATAATATGAAAGTAAGGAGGAAATATGCACTGCACAAAAAGTCAAAGTTAAAGGCATTAATAAGGCAGAGGCAACACAGGCAAGCGAGAAAGCAGGTAAAACTATTAATGTGAAAACTGTTGTTTTGATTTTAGCCATTATTTGAGTCCATTTCTATGTTGTTTCACAAATGTTTTAAAACAATCTGTCCTTTAGAGAACAAGAAAGAGCTGGAGACTCTTTCAAAGATCCCCAAATATGAAAATGACAGCCTCTCCAAACTGAGGAAGGCCGTTCTGTATGAGTTCAGCACAAGGGATGGAGCCAGAGGGATCGTATTCACAAAAACCCGCCGCAGTGCCATCGCACTGAATCAGTGGATTCAGGAGAACTCCAGGTTTGATGACATTGGAGTGAAACCAGCATATGTCATTGGTGGAGGAGACCAGAGTGTTGTTAAACCAATGACCTCAGTAAGTGCCCGTTACTCAAATAGCTGAAGTTGTGGCGACGTACCAGCTGGCCTTGTGTTCTAATCTATTCATATGACGTCTTTCTTTGGTAGGCAGAGCAAAAAGACGTGTTGAAGAAATTTGCCAATGGTGATGTCAACCTGTTGATTGCAACCGCAGTGGCCGAGGAAGGCTTGGACATAGCAGCGTGCAACTTTGTCATCAGATATGGTCATGTGACCAATGAGATTGCAAAGATACAGGTGGATGAGAAAAGCATATTAGTCCTTTTCACACTGAGTGAAACAGCAGATCACTGAACTATGACATGTGGTACCATTTAAAGGCTGAAGGAAGAGGAAGAGCCGAGGACAGCAGCCTCATTCTGGTCGAGGTGAAGAACTCAGGAGTGGCGGGAAAAGAGTTTGTCAATGAGTTTCGTATAAAGTTGATGACCAAAGCCATTGACAAGATCAGAAAAATGAAGCAAGAAGACTATGAGAGTCAAGTAAGGTCATTTGTTATTGACACAATCGTTTGTACACAATGCCTGCAGAGCTGTGATATTTTCTTTTTGTGTCAGATTACAGAGTTTCAGTATCAATCCATATTGGAGGACAAAGTAAGAACGAAGAAGAAGGGCAAGGAGGAAATTCGGAAATGCAAACCCTCCGATGTGAAGTTATTATGTCAAGGCTGCAGCATAGAAGTCTGCAGTGGAGACGACATTAAGATCATTGACAAAATGCACAGAGTCAACGTCACAAAGGAGTTTGAGTATGTATTACAATCTATGACAAAATCTAAAACGGGAACTCTGAATACAAATTAACTCCACCACTGTTTTTATTTACAGGAAACTTTTCATCAGGAGAGAAAACACCTCACTTCAAGAGCGGCTTCTTGATTATGAGACCAATGGTTACATAGCTTGCTTAAACTGTGGAGCGGTAAATTCATACTTGTATTTTAGCTTCTTTGCCAGTTTAGCTGCAAAAATATCACATTAAAACTGCTGGAAACATTTCTTTTATCTGATAAATCATAGTATAAACCTCATAGATCAATAAATCTAAGATAATTTGCACGGGAAAAAAAGATGTAAGAGGTTGAATTTGCCGCCGTTATCTACTGTAATTATTCTCATTGACATTTTTGGAAAAGTTTTGCACTATGCATTGTTGGATGTGGAGTCCCATAGACCAGTGGTTCTCAAACTTTTTTGGTTCCCCTTTCTCTTATTTATGAATCCCAGTACCCCCTTTGTCCAACATTTGAAAGTATAGAAAAATAGTTGAATAATATTGTATGTTGTTTTAATAAAAATAATAATATCTCAAAAAAACATTGATTTAATGGCTCCCAAATAGATTGCGTTCTATAATTTTTATCATTTCAGGTCATCTCACACCTGTGTTGGGACCAACACTGACTCTTTATTTGTTCATTTTCCCGCTTTCTCTCTCTCAAGTACCCCCTGTAGTGCTATCGCATACCCCTAGGGGTACACGTACCTCCATTTGAGAAACACTGCCATAGACAGATGCACTGAAGTGTTTTTCCTTCATTCGTCCTGTGATTTCTTGTGTTTGCCAGACAAGAAGGACAGCGATTGGCTTGATGCCGTTTTTGCTCTAGTTTGTTCCCAGTATTCCCCGTGTTATCTCCTCACGCCGCCAGACATTCAATTTTGGCCGGATTTGTAAACCCCCGAAAAAAAACATCTGCAATTGTTTCGCCACACCTTTCAGTCCATGAAAACACCAGAAATGTGTGACACAATAAGCACAACTATAACATCACATCTCAGTCTCACTTTAAAACAGTCAACTCTTCCCCACCCTTACAATTTCCTACCCTGACTCCCTCTTCCCTGTTCCCTTCCCCCTCACCTAGGTGTAACACTGCCCTCTCTTTTTATATTCTCCCTATAATAAAGTGTTTCTTACCTTTTCTTAGGGAGGGCTAGTGATGGTCACAATTATGCAATAAAATAAACTAATGTATTTAATTGTGATAAAAAAAAACATCCATTGTTGTCTTTAAAAGATTGCACTAATTGTAGTGTTGACCTTTGATAGCATGTGCAGACAAAGTTTAAAAAAAAAGAAATGTGTTGGGGAGTCACTTTGGAAGAATTTTTATGGGCAAAGACAAGAAATCAAAGTAAAAATGAAGAAAAACACTGCATCCTTCTATGAGACTCCACAACCCACAATGCAATGCATGAAACTTTTCCATAAATGTCAATAAGAAAGAACAAACATTCAACCTTACATCTTTTTTTTTGTTGTCGAGCAAATTATCTTTTAGTTTTCTCCCCAGCAGCTTTAAACTTAACGGATGACTATGTATCGCTCTAAAAATTGTTTGTTGGTGACGTGTCATCGGTTTCACAGCAAAAAAAAAAAACAGGGAATGATAAAAAGTTAAAATGAATAAATACCCTGGATATTATGAAAATTGTTTTCCTCGAAAAGCTTTTGATTTTAGTCTAAAGCTACACAATAATGAAAAAAGTATTAGGGCGTCCACCAATTGATGTGCCCGTTAACTTGAACGACATTTGATATTGAACTAAGTTCACTGCGGCAGCTTTTAACTCAAAATGTATTTATTTTATAGCTTTTAAAACATATACATACATTATTTTTTAGCTGTGAAATGCTTCTCAACCAAACTTGCTCATCCACATCTTAATGGGCCATGCTTTATGCACTTGGGCATTTACACTGTAACAGAAAGGGGTCATTCATAAACTGTTCTCTACAAAGTTGGGAGCATAAATTTGTCCAGAAATGCTTTGTTTTGCAATGCATTAAATAATTGATGATGTTCGTCTTTGATGAAGCTTTGCCATGATACACTTTTAGCTAAACTATAGGAGTCTTTTCTTATTAATTTAACAGTGCACTCTGACCCTAATTTTTTGTAGATGTTGTACATATTTAATCAACATTCACGATTTAATCTCATCATAGCTTAGACTTGAATAATTGATAATGTCAATGATTTATTTGCATTATTAGTATTTAAGCATTGAGAGTTTTTAGGTGCCATCTTTTATACAAAATAAGTACCAACTCATTATATGTCTGTGTGTTGCAGAGATGGGGCTCCATGATGGTGTTCCGGTCGATTGAAATCCCCTGCCTCCTTGTGGAAAACTTTGTGGTGAATGTCAATGGCCAAAATATCAGCAAGCGCAAAAAGTGGTCGGAGGTGCCCGTTGAGTTCTCTGCTTTTAACTACACTGAACATGCCAGCCAAGTCACACAGAGCGATGACGATGACGATATTGACAGTGATTAACAGCTGGAGTCACAGATACACCTGCACAGCTGGGTTTCTGCTACAAACCTTATCGTGATGTGCTTCTTCGGAAACTCTTACTTAGAATCAGGGTTGGGGTCAGTTATAATTATAATCGCGTGATTGATAATCTATCTATAAAAGCAAGGAACATCTGTATGCGCGTGTGTTTGTGGAGTGAATATCTTCCCGACGCAGTGTCTGATCGACCTGAAACTTTGTCAATGGCTTGCGCATATCCCAGGTGTGTGCGTCCGTAATTTTGGAGTAATTTGGTCTTTCGAAAACCAATTTGAAATGACCAATCCACACTTTGGAACTCCTGTCAAACATTGTTTTAGAATACTGATGATGTCATCAACAGCGACTTCATCAGTGTTCTATTCTATGCTAAGCTAATGCAATGCAATGCTGTCTGTCTGTACACAATAACTTAATAAAAATTTTCAGGTAATGTTGATAATGGGTCAAGGAACAGCTGATTACATTTTGGTGATGTTCTGGATACCAAAAAATATATATATATATCGTTAATTTTCCCATCCACACTGTGGAACTCCTGTTAATGTCAATATGAATGCATACCTCCAACGGCCACTGTACTAGTTAATTAATGATAAAAATCTGTTGCTGTTGTAATTGTAATTAAATTGTAGTTTAGTTTAGATAATTGACTCATTTGACAATTTTTATAGAATATAAAAATGTTTACAGTTCTACACATATGTAGTTAGTTTAAAAAAAAATGAAATGCAGGGGTATACGGACACCAAAAGTATCAAAGCCAATATTGTATTTGAATAGGAAGCATAACAAGGTAATGAGATGATACTGTAGATATATTATTTAGTGTATGTTACAGCTGATTTAAGACCCGTTATCATAGGAGATGCTAACAGAAAGCTAACACACTTTTATTAGGAACTTTAGTAATTGATAACAATTGTAATTGACTTTCTGAGGACAAAAAATGATTGCAGGACGCTACTCAAAATTGAAAATGTAATTGTAACTGAAAAATTTAATTGACCCCAAACCTGCTTAGAATGCAAACTTTGCACAATCACAACATATGCACTTAAAATTACCCTCGTAGCTACTGTATGTCCTGATTATGTTTAGATTTTGTTTTTTGAGTCTGAATAAACAAAACCTATTCATATATATATATATATATATATATATATATATATATAAGGCAAAATGAATTTACTGGAACTATTTCCAGATTACTTTTGTGTTGCACTTCTGTATGTTGAAATGTGTTCCATATCATGGAATGTTTAGGATTTCTGTGAAAATGACAAATAAAGAAGCATATTTTCTAAAACTCCTGTGGTTTGGGGGTCCTTGAGTCTGTGATTGGTCCTCAGAGTCCACCTGTCAGGTAGCAGGCAGATAAACAGGTGCTGATTTCCATAAAAACCCTAACCCTTATGAGTCACCACTCAGGAGACAGCTCGTTGCTATTTTAGGAGTGTTTAAACATCTGTTTGGGCATATGTAGATATGTTTTGTGATCAGATGTTGCAATGATAACTGTGATAATGAAAGCCAGGATTTAGACTTTAGTTTGTGTACATTTCTACCATCAATTCAAAAGGAGACGACATATCCCCTAGAAACCCTGAAAGTTTAACTGCATGGATGCTTGAATAAATGAGTGAAATCTGAAATGAGCCACTTTATTTACTGACAGGGTGTGGACATGCAGTGTCTAAAATTTTGGAAGCAGTTATTGGAATGGTTTGAGTCAAACATGTTGTAAAACCAGGTGGACCAGTAGAGCAGAATGGCTTGTTTGACGCCATGATCCGATAACTCTTTTGTTTTGTGTCTTAATCCTGTGAAAAGCAAAGGTGAGTTTTAAACACATCCATGTGAGTAATTCCAAGTTATCGATCGACAATTTCTAATAGAATTAAGTTGTTATGCATACGTTGACTTGGCAACAATGTATGAGTGTGTATTTACACTCCATGTTGGATGATTACATAGCTAAAACTTTCAATGCAAAATCATTACAACTAACTCCATCAAGGTTATTGACTGAAAGTATTACCAATAGTTAGGGATGTAACAATTCACTCAACTCCCGATACGATTCGATTCACGATACTGGGTTCACGTTACAATTCTCTCACGATCTATTTTACAAAATGGGACTGTAGACAAATTTTTTTTTTGGGAAAAAAACTAGAAAATACGGTACTATTTTCCTTTTATTTTTCATTGTCAAAATAATTCCTTGATAAACTATTCAAAACAATGCAATTTAACTAAAAATAAATCTTGAATTAAATAAATAAAGGAATAATACAAATGAAAATGAAGCCGATTAATTTAAATTCTGGTTCTATAATAAACAATGCAAAACTGCATAATAGTTATTTTTCTTTTTAAAAGTGCAACTGAAAATGTATTTTGTGCCTTAACAATTGGACTTTAAAAAAAAAAAAAAAAAAAACCGTGATTGCAATGATTTACGTCAGATTTGTTTGGACCAGCAGAGGGCGCTGGGAACACAGTGGTCGGTTGGCATGCAGCTAATCTAGCAGTGAAGAAGAGAAGCTATGCTAGCAGACAGAGCTAAAAGAAAAACGTGACTTTTACAGATATTCAAGTAATATTACAGATATTCTTTCAGTGCTAAAGGGGTAAGGAATCATTTATGAACATGTTTAAGAGTAGAAGGCGGCCAGAAAGGAACTATTAGCAGACTCTGCCCGACGCCTACACTTATGGATAGCGCCCTCTGCTGGTTAAAAAAGTACTGTGATTCAATTTTCAGAAAATCGATATCAACCGTGATACCTATGAATCGATTTTTAACTGCCTTACGATTAATCGTTACATCCCTACCAATAGTATTTTTCTGCACAGTCAGAGGCTGCAATTGTGTCCTGTTCATTCTAATGCACAGATGCAGTTCCTGAATACAATGACATTCTTTTAATGAGAGAAACTTTGCTAATTTAGTGCAAAAAAAAAAAAAAGACCAGATCAGGGGAGCCTGTTGATACCTAGAAACAGTAACAATTATTAAAGTTGCACTTTAGGTGCAACCCTAGATGCATAGATGTCTGTAATGGAGATAAAGATGGACGAACGCTTGGTGGCATATACCCTACATTTAAAGGTCTATATCTATCCACGAGGGGATTGAAGACTACAATATTAACAGGTGGTCATTTTGTGATTAAGTTATGAAAACCACAATATCAACCACTGTTTCACTTGTTTGTAAGCTGAGTGAAAAATCACACAAAAGGCACTATTTTGACCTGCCTCTGTTTGGTGTGTCTTTATTACTTAATTTAAAAAAAAAAAAAAAAGTATTTTCAATGTAAAAACAAATAATAAAAAATATCTTTGATCAAAAAACACCTTTTCAATCAAAAGAAAAAGGTATTCCAATATATATATATATATATATATATATATATATATATATATATATATATATATATATATATATATATATATACATACATACATAATAAAAAAAAAAATACTTCTCACCCAAATGAAGTGCATTTAAACACTTTTTTTTTGTTTTTTTTGTTTTTTTTGGGGGGGGGATTAACAAATGTGCTACCCATTATATTGCCCAAATAAAAAAGACGACTTGAATCAAAATGATAACTCACTTCAATTAAAAACTATTTTCTATAAATAAAAAAGTTGTTAAAGGCATTTTTTTTCTTTTTTTTTTTTGGGGGGGGGGTCAAATATTTGCATTTGAACTTTTTTTTTCTTTGTCTGAAACATGTTTGTTTTTTTTTTTTTGTTTTTGTTTTTCTTTTTGTTTTTTTTTAATTGAAAAATTCTCATTTAAACCACTTTTTTTTATTATTATTATTAAAGCAACTTGTTTTCGACACAAATGTCCCTCCATATTAAACTAAATACGGCACAACATCGAGAATAGGAGTGAGCAGTGCTCCTCAGAGGGAGGATAGTTCTGTCTCAGGAATGCTGCGGGAAGTGACAAAGCCTGGAAGACTGACTCTCTCTCTCTCTCTCTCTCTCTCTCTCTCTCTCTCTCTCTCTCTCTCTCTCTCTCTCTCTCTCTCTCTCTCTCTCTCTCTCTCTCTCTCTCTCTCTCTCTCTCTCTCTCTCTCTCTCTCTCTCATCGTAGCGCATTTAAATCACTATAAGTGACTTCAACCTGGCTTGGACGACGTTGTTTTGTCATTTTTATTTTGAAAGGATTATTGGTGAATGAAAACTTTAAAGACACGTCAGCATCTTCCTCTACGTCATGGTCAGTGCTCGGTTTGTTTGAACACATCTCGTAATCGTGTAGAAAGTTCTCCGTGTGGAGTGAGTTTGCTGTGATATTCTGTGCCACCTTTTTCCAGGGCTGCAGGGAGGTGATGTGGGTGGTGGGGGCTGCTGTCGTCATCACGTTAATAACCATCCCAGCAGTCTATTACAGCAGTAAGTCACACCTGTAACGCTTTCTGTCAATAAGACGTGTCAAAGATATGGCCCGCAGACCAATTTGGGTCCGTGAGTGTGTCCAATTTGGCCCAAAATTGTGCTGATGTATGATCCTGACTTGATTGAAATTATACTCAAGTACAAGTAAGTCATACATAAAATACTCAAGTACAATTAAGTTTATTGTGGTTGGTTTGCCTATTTGGATGACAAGTGGCCGTGACAAATTAAAGAAAGGACAAAAATTGGATAAAAGGGTAAAAAAGAACTTGCAAAAATGGGACAAAAAATAGGAAAAAAGCGGTATGTATTGGCTATAAAAAATAAAAAAAAGTGTATACTCAAGGTCCAAAGATTTTAGAATCTGAAGATCTTTTTTGTATTTAGCCATTACCTAAATACCCCCTTTTTTTTAATAATATTAGTTTCATTAACTCTGTATTTTCACCAGTGTTTATTTATTTGTTTGTTTCTTTGTTGGCAGGATTATAGGGAAAAATGGCCTCCTAAACAGATTTAAACATTTTAACCAAAGATTTTGTGAATTTCCCTTTGGGGGTTTCAATGAAGGTCTATTCTACTCTATTTTATTCTACGCCCTGGACGATACCATTAAATTTGGGTCAATGCTGATTCTGGATCAGTTTCAAAAATGTAAAAATATTTAGCTCTCGTTATTGGCAAATTAAAAAGATAAATAATATCTCAGTTTTTAAGTGACAGATTGAATTTGATCTGGATTGTGCATTTCATTGCGTTTTTTGGAAAATAGAGGTGCCCATATTTTGGAATCTACTGTATCAATATTATTGGGGATATATTCCTTACAAGCCTTTAAAGTGTGAATTATCATAATATCGTGATCAAGATCACTGATTCAGATACTGAATCAAAGAGGATATTTGCATAATATCATTTTTTTCACCTTAATGTCTTGTTTATTGGGCTTCATTGTAGTTAGTGCTTAGTGCTCCTGCCTCACAGCAAGAAAGCAAAGTTTCTCTTCTAAATTGCCTTTGTGTGTGAATGGTTGTATGTGGCCCTGCAAAAGACTGGTGTCCTATACACTACAGGGCGTGGCCGCCTAACGCCCACTAGGCCCCAGCAGACCCCTGCCACACAGAGTGCAGGAAGAAGTGGGTAGAAAATGGACGGATGGTTGGTCTTGTTTATTTCCATTTAACTTTGATGACATTTTTTTTTCTCTATTCTTAGCCTTAACCAAGGCTATGAAAACAGGCCTGACTCAAAAGTTCTGCACATGTGGCACATTTGTATCCAAGTCATCATGACAGAGACCTCTACAAATCCAGTGTATCTGATTTCAGAATCAGGCGGCACCAAGAGACCGTTCAGCCTTGATGATTACTTCAATGACACCATCAGATGGAAGGGCTACTATTTATTTTGGATATCAGGTGTGTTATCGTCACGGCTGAAGAAGTCACTCTTCAGGGCACCGTAGCCTCTAATTATTTGAGTTTCTGCTTGACCTTCGCAGATAAGGAGTACATACACAAAACGACACAGGGAGATATGTTTCTACGTAATGTTGAAACACTGGAGGAGTCACTGTTTCTGAGCAGTTCAGATTTTGTAAGACACATAAGAAGCCCTTCACATTCATTCGTTAAGAATATTAATAGTCTACTTAAATTACTTTTTGTCATTTTTTTCTATTTCTACAGACTGATGTAGATGCCACAGGCTGGTTGCTGTCAGGTGATGATAAGTATGTTGCCTTTGAAAGCAACTACACAAAGGTAAGGACTCCATTACCTTCAACAGTGTCTTAATGTGTGTAAGAGTTCATCGCAAACCAACATTGTACAAATAAATGTTAGTTTTTACTCGTAAATGTTGGTTTGGTACAGAATTGGCGCCATTCGTACACGAGTGCATATTCTATCTTTGACAGGGAAAACCGGTGAGTGCAACAACAATCTTCCCATTGGCCCTCATTTATCAACCTTGCGTGAAAACGGGTGTAAATCTGAACGCACATTGTGTCGTACAACAGGACCAACGTGGAAATTATGAAACTTTCGTTATTGACCAATCCTTTACAAAATAAGAGTGTCTATTTGTACGATTGCCGTACGGACAACCAACGGTGCTATTGGTACGTTTACCGAAGTACACGTATGTAGCGTCTTAGGTTAGGTTATAACCCTATATCGCAACAATTTTTTTACTGTTAGGGTTAGGTTTAGTCTTAGTCACATGACCTAAACTGGCCAATGAGGGGCGAGGCGTACGGATAGAATGTCGGTATATTGATACGGCAACCGTACGGCTAGCCACTGCCTACAAATAATCGGTTGTTGATAAATGCGGCCGCTGAATTTGCTTTTCGTTAACATGTTAAGCCTTTAAATATTCCTGGTTTGGAGGACCCGCCCACTGAGGTCAAACAAACATTTGAAAGGAAATAAACGTTCCCAGATGAAAATCAGTATTCTCACAGCTGAGGTGAAGAAAAACAAAGAAGTGTGAATTTAAGGAGA
This sequence comes from Gouania willdenowi, assembly GCF_900634775.1. NCBI lineage: Eukaryota > Metazoa > Chordata > Actinopteri > Blenniiformes > Gobiesocidae > Gouania > Gouania willdenowi. Next base: position 11,846,604 of record NC_041064.1, on the reverse strand, counting down.
TTATTTTAAAGGTGAACATCTTTCCGTGTTGGAACGGACTCTGGCTGAGGTTTGAGTTAAGTTCTCAACAATGGAAAATGATCCACAGCCCGTAATGCTTTACATTTAGGCTGGCGAGTGTTTATTGAAGGAAAACCAAAAAAACTGCAGCTATCTGAACTTTTTCAAATTCATTTTATTTTGTTTTAATAGTCTGTTTTTATCTGTTCTGAAAGTGTGTCTGCTTATGCTGAAATGACAGCTGAGGCTTGTTTAATACTTTATTTTCAGATGTCAGTCAGATTAGGCTGTGCTGACCTGACGTGAGATCTGATCGTAGCTTACGATCACGTCAGAATTGATAAATACCGGAGCTTGCGTGAATATAGTCGAACGCACATCATACGCTCAGATCTAATCTTAATAAAGGTTGATAAATGAGGGCCACTGTGTTTATTATTTCTAATGTATCGCAAACCTCGGTATTCATAGATATGTCGGCTCTGATAAGCAATCCCTGTGTTTTAATCTAGAACCTTCATTGCAAACGTGAATCTCCCTCCTGCTGTGCAGTTCTTTGCCTGGGCACCAACAGGAAACAGTTATGTAAGCATCAAACCATTTATCACCATTATTACATTTGTAATGTATTTACCTACTGTGGGAGGCAATAGTTGTCTGATTGCAGGTCCACCACAAAATACAGTATTTGCAGTTTATTTTATAAAATAATTGATCGGCTGAAATTAGTAACCTACAGTAAATCATCTCAGGTTTGGGAAAAATACTTTAGGTTCAGAGGTGTGAAGAGAACCGATATATCCTACTCAAGTACTGTTACTTTATTGAAATTGTACTCAAGTACAAGTAAGTCATGCATAAAATACTCAACAAGTAAAAAGTAGCTCAATTAAATAGTACTCAAAGTAAAAGTTACTAGTTACTTTCGTTTATTGTCGGTAATAAATCTTGCCACGGTTCCCTTCCATACAGTAAACATCTCATGTATAAACTTAAAAAGGAGGAGACCAGAATTACCACAATTGGAACTTTATTTTCCATAAAGGCATCTGTATAAAATAAAATTAAGCAATTCTCAGGCTCTAAGTATATATACATTTATTAACTCTAAAACTGTGAAAATAACCTCCATTTAATGCTGTTTATATTTAATCTGATTGGTCGGCTATGATGTGCAGGGTCCCCATGGTCATGAAATTCCTGGAAAAGTTATGGAATTTGAAAAAAAGGAATTTCCAGTCTTGAAAAGTCATTTAATATTTGAACTGTTTTGGAAATACTGTATAGTGTAGCCTATTTTATTTTAATGTTTAAAGTATATTAAACCCCAAAGATATGAAATGTTACCTCAAAGTGAAAGTGCTGCATACCGGCAGTATAACTGTGCAGGAATCACGAGATCTCACAAAAATCATACAAATTCACTTTGCGGCTCATTTATGAAACTGTGCGTAGGTCAGATCACTTCAGCCTGCGTACGCAAAATAAGATCTTCGTGCTTCAGAAAATTTGGTAAAATATTTTGGAAAACTTTTGAAAAGTCATTGTGGAAAAGTGTGCATTGGATGTGATGCATTGCCTTTAATCTGATTGGTCTGCTATGATGTGATGCATTTTTTGTTGTTTCACAATGTCCGTTGTAGAAATGTAACAAATGACTTTAATTCTTTTAAAACATCCTTCAGCACAAGTAAAATGACTGACTTAGAAAGATACTAAAAAAAAAAAAAAAGTACCCATAAAAGCAACTGCATTACAGTAACATGAGTAATCTGTTACTTTCACCTTTGCTTAGGTTTAACAGCCAATGTGATCAGAGCGCAGAGTATACAATGTAGAAATCTTAAGATAAAAGCGAGGTCTGGAAACAGAGCCATGCTAGCGAGTGATACTCTGCAGACTTTTGGCAAAACAAAGCAGTCAGGGTGTGTCCCTGAACATGAGCCTAGAAAAGCTATAAACTGTAACAAAAATCTGCCTCGACTGTGTATATTTACTTGTGAATTATTTGATGGTGTTCAAACGTGTGTGTACATTTGGTTCTTGTTTCAGGCTTACGTGTCCGACTACAACATCTTTCTGAAACCCAACGCCACAGCTGCTGAAGCAATTCAAGTGACTCACAATGGAAAAAAGAACGAGATACTGAATGGCATCCCTGACTGGGTGTATGAGGGTAAATACCGTAAACCTTTTATGTATACATCCATCTACGTAAATACATGGAAACTCCTTTGACCACTTTTACTCTCTTGCAATCACAGAGGAAGTATTTGCTGCAAATGGAGCACTCTGGTGGTCCTCAACTGGAAAGTATTTGGCCTATGCAGAATTTAATGACACAGAAGTTCAGAAAGTGGAGTTTTCCTGGTTTGGAGCTGAGCAATATCCCCAAACAGTGGCTTTACCGTACCCCAAGGTAAGATCATATGACTTATAATTATTCACTGCAAGGACAAAAACTGCAAGTGTTACAGAAAGCCTCTGAAGTTCAAAATTTAGAAAATTCACAACAAATCAACCACATGTGCAACAGATGAGCAGCTTTCACCAAAATGGAGCCGCAATACTGAGGAAATGTTTAAACCTATTACAAATTATGAAGTCTATTATTCCTTTTTTAAATTATAAACTGTTAAACTTATTAAACTTACTGTATCTCCTCCCACAATTTTTTCCAAATAGACACCATATTTGCTACAGCTCATCTTCAGACTGTCCTACACCAACAATTCACACAGATTTTTGATTTATCAAATGTTAAGCCTACACTGCATCAAAATGTTTGACTGGAAACAGTAATGTCCACATATACTTGCCAATTCTTCCTAAATATATTATCAATGTTAATTTTTTTAAAAAATGACAGAATTTGGGAGTCATTGTAGAGCAGTAGTTCCCAAAATTTTCACAGTCCCAACACCTTCAGACATTTAACCTGAAGCCATGTACCCCCTCCTCCTGCACACTTAAAAAAACATAATAATGTAATGTCATATACAATGTACATAACCCTACAGTGAATCTTACCAATCCTGTGGAGGAATCTCTATAAAAGCAAGGAATCTCTGTCTGTCTGTCTGTCTGTCTGTGTGTTCCTGAAATCTCTCTGCTTATCAGGCTCAGATTGACCTGAGACTTTCAACATGGCTGCTGCTTGGTTCAAGTGTGTGCAACGTCAGATTTGTTTGGACGCTGCACCCCCACCTCCTGAGTTGACAGACTAGCTTGATGATGTCATCAGTCCTAGCTCTACAGTGACATTAGTCCTAGCTCTACGTTGATGATGTCATCAGTCAGAACATTAGAACATTGGTCCAACCTAGCCAATCACTGCGAGTTTCATAAATGCTTTACAAATTCCTTGTGCATCTAAACTGACTGTTGTGGATTAATGACACTAAACGAGTCTGGACCGAGTCTGTTCCGGTCTGAGGAGATCCAGATCCGCGAGGACAACAAACTGGAATCGGAATAGATGAGGTTCAACTCCCTACAGTGTTCTTGCTAAAAGCCAAAATATATGAAAACACAAAAGTTACTCTACACATTTCACAACAAACCTAAATGTCCCTGACGTCCCACCTTCAAACACAACTTCATTACACAGCTACTTAACTTTGGAAAATATCAGATTTTTATCTCAAAACCTGAAATTTTTTTTTTACAGCAATTTACATATTGCTGTAATGCAAACAATTGGAGTCAATGTCACTCCACTGTAGATCCAATAAATCATTGTTAAAAACAAATGACCAACATCTCCATGCTGTGTAGATGCAATATGCGTTTTTGCAGATTTTAGTCTCGATAACAGAATTTTTGACAGCCTTTTGAAATCTGCCTTTAAACACTAACAGCTGCTGTCTTGCTTTGCCTAAAATTGCCTGGCCCTTAACATTACTGCGCAGCAGCTATAATTATGTTGATATTTGTGTTACTTTTCTCTTTCATACAGGCAGGGACCGCCCTTACCAAAGTTAAGCTGTTTATAGTCGATGCCACAAACCCATCCCTACGCTCTCAAGTGTTTGCCCCAACTTCAGTCGCCTCTAGGTTTGTATATACATTATTATCTAAGTTTTAAGGATCATACCAAACTGTTGAGTTTAGTCACTCCTTCCTGTGTCCGCCTTGTGTGAAAGCCCTGTCACTCTCCATTGCCTTTACCCATGCAGTGATCACATTTTGTGCTCGGTGACCTGGGTTACAGATGAACGTGTCGCTGTGCAGTGGCTCAGTAGAAAACAGAATTATGCGCTTACACAGATCTATGACTATGACGGAAGAGGCTGGATAGAAAAGCAGGTATAGCTGTCACTGTTCATCACCTCCTGTCCACAGATCTGTACGACTTGAATTCAATGACATCCCTACACCGGCCTTTGTTGTCGTGTAGGGGTTTCGTGTTCACATGGTTGCATTAATTAATTCAATGCATCTGGAACCTCTTCTTTCTGTAGAAATTTGAGCAAACGAGTAAGACTGGATGGATCGGCCACGTACGTCACTTTTATTAATATATTTTTATTGTTTTACTCAGATTTGTTTTAAAACATATCCTCTCTCTTCAGTATATGCCGATGCCTCTTTTCTTCACTGAGGATAATCTCAGTTTCTACAAAATAATGAGCGACGCAAAGGGCTACAAACACATTCATTACATTAAAGATGTAAGTATTTTATTCCAGTTTCTTGCTTTATGAATTTGTGTTTTAATCGACTCACTAAAGGGTTTTTATTTCCAGGGCAAAGCGACACCCATTACTTCAGGGAAGTGGGAAGTAATCAGCATCAAGAAATTAACAAAAGATGCCATGTGAGTGAAAAAAGGCTTTTATTTTGAAATGATAACAAAATCAGGTGTCTCGATATTTAATCGCATTTGCTGAAAATGTCAACAGCTTTTTTGTGAGTAATGAACACAAAGGAATACCCATCGAGAGGAATCTCTACAAGTGAGTCAGATGTTCAGATCAGGGATGGGGTCAATTACAATTATGTTCTCAATTATCTACGTTCAATTACAATTAAATTATGATTACGGTTACCTGCATTTTTTTTTTCCTAAATTAGAATGAATATTTTTCCCCTCAAAGTCAATTACACTTATAGGGATGTAACGATTCACTCAACTCCCGATACGATTCACGATACTGGGTTCACGATACAACTTTCTCACGATTCATTTTACAAAATGGGAATGTTGACAAATGACTGAAAAATATTCCCTTATTTTTTTGGGGAAAATACTATACTATCTTCCTTTTATTTTTCATTGTCAAAAGAATCCCTTGATAAACTATTCAAAATGAGGCAATGTAACTAAAAATAAATCTTGAATGAAATAAATAAAGGAATAATACGAATGAAGAAGAAACCTATTAATTTAAATTCTGGTTCTATAGTAAACAATTCAAAACTGCATAATAGTTCTTTTTTTTTAAAAAAAAGTGCAATTCAAAATGTATTTTGTGCCTTAACAATTGGACTTTAAAAAAAAAAAAACAAAAAAAAAAACAGTCATTTTACTGTATTTACGTCAGATATTTGTTTAGACCAGCAGAGGGCGCTGGTAACCCAGTGGTCGGTTAGCATGCAGTTATTCCACCAGTGAAGAAGAGATGCTATGCTAGAAGACAGAGTTAATAAAAAAACCTGACTTTTACAGATATTCACGTAATATTACAGATATTCTTTCGGTGCTAAAGGAGTAAAGAATCATTTATGAACATGTTTAACAGTAAATGGCGGCCAGAAAGAAAATATTAGCAGATTCCGCCTGTCACGTCCGCTTCTGGAAGGATTAATTTGTAGCGCCCTCTGCTGTTTAAAAAAAGTACTGCGATTCAATTTTCAGAGCATCGATGTGAACCGTGGTACCTATGAATCGATTTTTAACTGCCTTACGATTAATCGTTACATCCCTATACACTTACGTTCTCAGTTACTAAATTTAAATTACAATTTTACTAAATTTTATTAATATAGCGTTGTGATGATTGTATGCGGTTTTGTATGTGTGTACAATGTCGTTTTTAGTGCATTCATTATAATATCTTATGTAAACATCCAACTAGGGACAAGAGTTTGAATTTAGCAATAGTTATAAACTCATCTTTGTACAAAACATCAGTTACAGTGACACTATTGTTACTTTGCAAAATTGTATCGTCCCTATTGAAAAAATATATGTATATACTACATCCTAATTAACGACCCACTAACCCTTACCACCTGTATGGGTGTAAAGATTCACTGACTGGTAATGGGAAAATATGATCTGAAACATATTTTGATATTTGATAACTACGTGTGTGTAAGCCATGAAACTGTTTTGCATTTAATCAAATTTTTAGAGAATTTGTATATCTACAATTACAAAGTCAGCTATCGTAACTGAATTACAATTCAAATACGATTAGAACGTCAACAGATTTCTTTAATTGCATTTACGAATATAATTCAGCCATAATTGTAATTAATCATTAACTACTCGATTACAGTTATAATTGACCCCAACCCTGGTGCAGATAGTACAGATCTATTCTTAAAAAAAATGATGACATTAATAAATCTTTTTTTTTTTTTAAATCAGGGTCTTGATTGGAAACACAACTTCCCCCACAGAGTGTCTAACCTGTGAGCGGTACAGGGACAGGTGTCTGTACAACTCGGCTTACTTCAGCGTGAACGCCTCTTACTACCGCATGGAATGCTACGGTAAGTTTAGTCTCACTCACGCTCTTCAGGAGGTGTGAAAAGGTCCGTGAGTCAGAGTTAAGACACAGAGACATTGTCTGATTCTGTTTGTTTGTTTACACACATCAGGACCTGGGTTACCACTTTACACAGTGATGGACAACAAGGGCTCAGGTGCATTGAAACAAATGTCAATTTTCCTTACAATAGATGTTAAGTGATCCTCTTCAGTTCAAAAACTGAATATTCTTTCTTTTTCTCTGTTTTCCAGAGGTTGCTGTTCTAGAAGACAACAAGGACCTGGAAGTCATTCTGTCTGAATTCCAAATGCCAACAATTCAACACGGCACCTTGAAAGTTGCTGGATACAGTGAGAAAACAATGAAATCTTATTTTTCTGCACTCACTAATGATGATAGATGACACAGATCCATCCATCCATCTATACCAATGTTCCTCAAATGTGGGTATGTGTACCCCTAGGGGTACGCGATGGCACTACTCTGTATTTGAGAGAGAGAGAGAAAGAAGAAAATTAAGAAATGAAAGCATCTGATGTTTCTGATTTATATTTCTTTGTTTTCATCACCGTGATGTTTCTAGAAAAGCCCTTTGAAAAAAATTTATCATTCTTACTCCCCGCCACAAAGTGTGGAAGGGGGGTATACTGTAGGATTGAGCTCCGTCTGTCCATCCGAGTTAAAGGGTATCAATCCTTTGATGGAGTTCGAAAATGAGAAGCGTGCAATTATTTGAGTTATTGCCCTTGTTCCGTTTTTTGGACTCTGTTCAAAGTATCTTCAAAGGGCACAGCTTTTCTGAGAAACCGTTTAAGATAGGATAACCAAATTTGGCGTGTGGCTTCAGGATATCAATACCTTAATAGAGTTCGAAAATGAGAAGTATGCAAATATTTTATACGAAGTTATTGCCCTTGTGCCAATTTTTTTTTTTCCTTTTTAACTCTGTTCGAGGTATCTTCAAAGGGGACAGCTTTTTTTTTTACAAACTGTTTAACAGTAATTTTATATGTGATAATATTTTATTATGTATACATCCAAGTTCTTAGATTTAGGACATTTAGGAAAAGGTTGTGAGTTATAATGACAATCAATCTGGCGGGGGATGTTGATGACTATGTATTCTTATTATTATTATTCTTCTTATTATTATTATTAATAATAATAATAATAATAATAATAAAAATATGGAGTTTTGTTTATTTTTAGTTAAAAAATGATAACCATACTAAATATTACCAGCAACTCACAAAACAACAACAAAAACACAAAATAAGAGGAAAATATACTCAATAATAATAACGAAATACATAAAATGACACCATAAACACAAAATGATGATAGAAATGATCTTGATTGGAACATGAACTGAAAGTATAAATCAGTCTTGGTCCCACACTGGGTGGGAGATGACTGTAAATGATATAAACTATAGAAATAAATCTATTCAGGAGGCACTAAATACTGCTTCTTTTCACTTAATTACAAAATGAGATTCTTTAAAATGTGTTTAATCACTCATTCATTCCATCATTATGATCTATAGTCATTTCTTCACAGAATTCTGAGTAAAATGTTGTAGTCGGACAAACGGGGGCACTTGGATTCAGAAATAAGAGAAAGGGGGTCCTTGAACCAAAAAGGTTTGAGAACCACTGATCTATATAATAAACCCAATAATCAGAAATATTTTTGGTTTTATTGAGTTAACTATTTTTGTAGCTAAGTTGACTAAAGTTACTTCTACTCTTTAAACTGGTAAAAGTTTGTACATTTACTTTGTAAAACAGAAGATTCGTCATTTGCCTATAAACCACCGATTCCTGTCCTTTCACACTAAATTGCCACTAACTCAAAATTAGCCACTGATAGGAATAATGTTGTCACTCTAAGTCTATTATCCAACAGGTTTCGTGTGGAACGCAAAATTTTTCCATTTCCATTGCAGTTCATCGAGTTAGAGACACATTAAAAGGCAAAATGCGGAAATTGCCAAAGTTTGGGTGACTAAATTCCATATTTGGAATTTCAAAAAAACGTGACACTTAACTCTATCCAGAGGGGGTTCACACTGCCTTACGCCCAATGTCTGCTGGGATTGGCTCTAGCATCCCTGTGATCCTGTACAAAAAACAGCATAGACAAGATAAGATGAAGACACCTGCACTTAGTTGTGTGTGTGTGTGTATGTATACAGTATATACAGTATGTATGTGTACTTGTTTCTCTGATACACTAATAAATGCAGCTCTTCTCTTTTTTTCCCATCAGATTTCTGGTATGAAATGATGTTGCCTCCAAATTTTAAAAAGAACAAAAAATACCCTCTACTTATTGATGTGTAAGTAAACAACCAATGGACACACTCGGGTGATGCTTGGTGAGCGTTTGTGTGATATATGTGCGCGTGTGCGTTGTGTTCTGTGCAGTTATGGTGGCCCCTGTAGTCAGAGTGTGGAGTTTCGCTTCAAGCTGAACTGGGGCACCTACCTTGCCAGTTCACTTGGGATCATCGTAGCCAGCTTTGATGGAAGGGGAAGCGGTTACCAAGGTGACGAAATATTGCACTCAATATACAGACGCCTTGGGACGTTTGAAGTGGAGGATCAGATAGCAGCTGTAAGGTGAAGTTTGCCAACATTTAGGATTGCATCTGTGACATCATGTGACCACCTCGGTTTTAGCTTAAAATGTGACTTTTCTTGACTTTTTTTCTTTGTGTTACAGGAAATTTATTGACATGGGATTTATTGACAAAGACAGGATAGCTATTTGGGGTTGGGTACGTTATTATTGGTCCTTACTTCTGATTTTCCTTCATCTCAAATCCACTAATGGGTTTTCCTACATTTACTAAACTTTTCTCTTTCAGTCCTATGGAGGTTATGTGGCTTCAATGGCTTTGGGTGCTGGATCTGGATTGTTCAAGTGTGGGATTGCAGGAGCACCAGTATCCAAGTGGGAGTATTATGGTAAGAGTTATTTTATCAATATTACGGTAACACTTCACTTGAATTTTAATACATAAGGCTGACATTACACTGTTATAACATGACCCTTGTCATTAGCATGACTAAGGTGTCATGAAGGCTGTCATTAAGTGTTTGTTACCCTAACCCAACCTTTCTGAAACTGCGAGCTACATCAAAAGTACCAAGTAATCCAAAAAGCTACCACTTTAAATTAAATTAGAGGGTAAGATAATGAGGGACCACCAAGAAATGTTTAAGTTAAACAGGCAACACTTTATTTTTTTTAATTGTTTCAATATGTTTCATAAAGGATCGTCATGTTCCTATTTTAATAGCCACTAACAATGTTTTAACTAGTCGTAAAACATGTAACAACTTTAATATTTTATAAAAATCCAAACACCAAATTCACAACATCTTTAACATTTTATTTGCAACAACTGAACACATTGTTTTAGTAAAAACAAAACATTTAAATATGGTTATTTTAATACAAATACAGGTCCAGCAGTATTTAACTCCACAAGTAAATCAGATTTTAGATGGAGCTCCTGAGAGCACCTCACAGGGTCCATGAGGGCTACCAGGTGCCCACGGACCCCATTTTGGTGACCCCTGCCCTAACACAAAAAAATGCCAACATAGCTCCAAAGGTGTCATAATTTTGTGAACGACCCTTCATGACACCTGTTACGGCCACAAAAAGGTAGACCGTAACTGAACAAACAAACAACGGGATAGTCCAAACAAGCCTTCTATTTATTGGTAGAGCACTTTTAAATGAAACTTCAGGTGAGGTAGGGACCCATAGGTTGAGTCAAATCAATGTAATTAACAAAACAAAACCCTATCAACCTCTCTAATCTCAGCAGAAACAAAAAGAACTTAAAAAGGCTGACTAACTCATCTACTAGCGGGTGGCACCAACCTCTTACCTAATGTGTATAGACACAAAGTTGGGTACCCAACATGCCTGGATGCCAGACCTCCTTACAACGAACACCAGAAGACGTTTCCTAAACCAGCTCATGCAGTGTCAGGAGAGCAAGCGTCTGGCAGTAAGTTATAAAGACTGGCTCCAGAGATGATTGGTGCAGCCACAGCAGAGGAGACCAATCAGCAGCCCAGCAGCTCCTGATCAGGTGGCTTTGATCCCTCGTTAGTCACTGCGAGACAGAAAGAGAAAACAGAAGAAACCTTCAGGTGTGTCAGGCCCAGCCTGCACGAAACACTCCCTCCCATGAGATTCTAACTATTGTTGGAATCAAACTATAGCTAGTACATTCTGAGAGCCCTTGTTGTGTATGATTTTTAAGTTGAACCCCTGGACCATCCAAGGCCAACGCATCAAACGCTGGTTGTGGTTGTACATCATTGAGAGGAAGACAATCGGATTATGGTCAGTGTAGACCTTGATGGGGGCAACACTGGATGCTAAGGACACTTCAAAGCTCCTGAGAGCACCTCACAGGGTCCATGCGGACTACCAGGTGCCCACGGGCCCCATGTTGGTGACTCCTGCCCTAACCCCACTACATCCCTCCATCTAACCCAAAAAATGCCAACATAGCTTCAAAGGTGTCATAATTTAGGGAACAACATTTAATGACAACATTTATTTATTTGTTTTTTTTTTTTAAAAAAACCCTAAAAAAAAAAAATAATGACATTTATGACACCTTATTCATGCTAATGACAGCCTTATGTATAAAACTTCAAGTAAAGTGTTACCAATATTACTTTAATGAGCTTTGCTGTCCTACATTTTATTTTATGTTTTTATCATTATTTTTTGCAGGTCAAGAAGTAATATTAGATAATGCAACAGGCCCAAATTATGCATCTAACAAATGTTTTTATTGTAGTAAGAGGGCTTTGCTGGGTTATTTTTTTTTTAGGCTGTAAAACCACACTTCTATCTGCTCACACTAAATAACACCAGGTTTTGTATTTTCCTTTTTTTGTTGCAGATGCAGTGTACACTGAGCGTTACATGGGGAAACCCTCAGATAATTCTGAGTTTTACCAAGTAAATATTGTATTTTAAATACGATTTCCTAAACCAATAGAACAACATTTGACAGGTTATACTGCATTGCTTTCTGTGAATGACTTCCATGTATCATTTAGAACTCGTCTGTCACATCCCGCGCTGAGAACTTCAAATCAGTTGACTATCTGCTGGTTCACGGCACAGCCGACGGTAGGTTTACACACCTTGTTTAACGCTCGTTTTTACTTTAAAAAAAAAAAGATTTCCAGTTCTCCTAAGGCAAGGCAAGGTCAGCCGTGAACATCTGCACCATGTTTGCCTTGTTGAAAATGTGAGCCCTGATGTTCAGTCACGCACTGTCTTTCCTGTAGACAATGTCCACTTCCAGCAGGCTGCACAGATCTCCAAAGCTCTGGTGGATAAGCAAGTTGACTTTGAGGCGATGGTAAATATTGGTTCAGGGAAGTGGTACTAATACTGGACAGAATGGTGTTGATTTAATGAAGACGTCAATTGCACATGCTTAATTGCACTGAAAAGGAAAGAGGAAAAAAAACCCAGATAAAATGTGTGCATTAACAATCAGTTTGATTCCATCACTGCTGATGTGTCGTTTTGATGTTGATTTCAGTGGTACACCGACAACAGCCATACCTTCAGAGGATCATCCTTTCATCATATATACATCCACATGAGTCACTTCCTGAAGAAATGCCTCATCAATCCTAAATGACTGCGAAAGATCTTACAACCTTTTTTTCATTTTGAAGTGTAATGTAAATGTTTTTTTTTTTGTTTTTTACAATTGTTTCCCATTCATGTTGAGTTTCTAATGCAAATGCATAACATTTTTGTGATTTTACACTTTAGTTAATAAAAGTTTGTGAAAATAAAAACGCTGGATGGTATTCAATGCATTCATACAATACGTAATTGTCTGTTTAAAAATATTAAGTATTAAGTTTGTGTTATTTATGGAAGCCCATGACGTCAGTGAAGAAAAAAAATCAATAGAAAAAGATTAATAAGTAATAATAACATCTTAAGTCATAATTATGACATACTATTTCAATTACAGCATAGCATACGATCTCATAATTATGAGATAAGTTTGATTATGAGATACTAAGTCATAATTGTGACTCATGATACGCACATATATATTTTATTTTATTCATTTTTGTACTTTTTGTTGACCTTTGTTACCTTTTGTTTGTTTTTCTACTCATTTTCTAAAGTTATTGAAAAAAAATTAAATAAGCATTATTTAGGGGTGAAAGAAATTGATTACAAGTACTCACGTTACTGTAAATGAGTTGCTTTTATGGGTACTTGTACTTTTTTGAGTATCTTTCTAAATCAATCATTTTATTTCTACTTGAGTACATTTTTTAAAAAAAAAACTAAAAAGTAATTTGTTACATTTCTGCACCCAACCGTTACTGAGTAATTTATTTTTTTTAAAATGATCAACAAATATTGTGAAACTACAAAAAAATGAAATGACCAGACAACAATCAAATGCATCACATCATAGCCGACCAAGCAGATGAAATGTATTGTATATCACGCCAAAACAGCATTGGATGGAGGTTATTTTTATTTTATACAGATTAAAAAATAAATGAAGTTCCAATCATGCAAGATTTTTAAGCTTTTTAAGTTTATACATGAGATGTTTATATTGTATGCAAGGGAACCGTGGCCAGATTTATTACCAAAATAAATGTGGGAGGTGCAAGTAACTCGTAACTTTTATTTTAAGTACTATTTAATTGAGCTTACTTGCTACTTGAGTAACATATATCAGTACTCTTTACACCTCTGGGTATATATTTGCCTAAACAATACAACTTTTTAATAATAACAGGTGACTTAAATATTCATGTAGACAATAACATGGACAATACTGCCAAAGAACTGTATGCTTTAATGGATACTTTTGGTCTTACACAACATGTGACTGGTCCGACACACACTCAAGGTCACACTTTGGATCTGGTTATCTCTAAAGGTGTTGATATCTCTGCTGTTGATGTAAGAGACTTAGCTCTATCTGATCATTTCTGTGTCTTTTTTGACCTAGAGACTGTAACATCTGTTCCCCCTAGTTATGTGTGTTTAAAGAAAAGGTACATAAATGAGAACACAAGTGCACAGTTTATGGAAGCCATAGCAATGACACCAACATTGAGTGCTGAGACAGTTGATGATCTTCTGGATGAGTATAATAGAAACGTCTGTAATGTCATAGATGTGGTGGCTCCAACCAAAACTAAGAGAAAATCAAACACACAGAAAACACCTTGGAGGAGGACTGAGATAATGCAGAATTTGAAATCTGACTGTAGAAGAGCTGAGCGTAAATGGAGATCAACAAAACTCCAAATTCATCTAGAACTGTACAAAATAAGTCTGCGAAAATTCAATGATGGCTTGTTCAAAGCAAGGCAGCAATACTTTTCTGAAATTATTGCCAAAAATGTCAACAACTCTCGCACGTTGTTTTCTGTAATTGAAAAGCTCACAACCCCCCCAGATCAGATAGCCCCTGAATTACTGTCAGCTGGAAAATGCAATGAATTTGCTGTATATTTCAACGAAAAAATACAATCAATAAGGTCAAACATCAGAACAAACCAGCAAAATCACAAAAAGCTTGAACAGCTTCAACCACTGAGGGATGAGTCAACTACAATGTTAGAGTTTATTACAGTGAACCCAAAAACAATAGAGGAGACTGTTCAGCAGCTGAATCCATCAACGTGTTGCCTTGACACAATACCCTCAAACTTCTTTAAAACTGTTGTAAAGTCAATTGTCACTGATTTGTGTCAGATAATTAACTGCTCATTCCAATCAGGCACCGTACCAAAATCCCTGAAAGTAGCTGCTGTGAAACCGCTGTTAAAAAAGAGAACACTGGATGCCTCTATACTGGCTAACTATAGACCAATCAGCAACCTTCCATTCATGGCCAAGATCATTGAGAAGGTGGTCTTCAACCAACTGAGTCAATTCTTAACATTCAACAAAATATTTGATAAATTTCAGTCAGGTTTTCGTTCTCATCACAGCACTGAAACTGCTCTTATCAAAGTGATCAATGACATAAGGTTGAACACTGATTCAGGAAAAGTATCTGTTCTCATTCTGTTGGATCTAAGTGCTGCATTTGACACTGTAGATCATACAATTTTGTTGCACAGATTGCAAACATGGGTTGGACTGAATGGAAAAGTAATGCAATGGTTTAAGTCATACTTGGAGGAGCGAAGCTATTTTGTAAGCATTGGAAACTTTGAATCTGACAGATTACCAATGTCCTGTGGGGTTCCTCAGGGATCTGTTCTTGGACCCCTTCTGTTTAACCTTTACATGCTTCCTTTAGGACAAATTTTACAGAACTGTAAGGTTGATTATCAGAGCTATGCAGATGACACACAACTATATCTATCACTGAACCCAGATGACCATGGTCCCATTGAGGTGTTGTGTGACTGTTTAGAAAAAGTAAACTGCTGGATGAGTGAAAACTTCCTTCAACTAAACCATGACAAGACGGAGGTGATTGTCTTTGGTAACAAGGAAAAGAGGACTGCTGTCAGCAATTATCTTGAGTCTGGATCTTTAAAAGCTAAAGACCAAGTCAAAAACCTTGGTGTTCTGATTGACTCAGATCTTACATTCAGCAGTCAGATCAAATCTATCACAAAAACAGCCTTCTACCACCTAAAGAACATCTCCAGAGTGAAAGGTTTAATGGCTCAGAAAGACCAGGAGAAACTGGTCCATGCTTTTATCTCCAGCAGACTGGACTATTGTAATGGTCTTCTGACAGGAATCCCCCAAAAGAGCATCAAACAGCTACAGCTGGTTCAGAACGCTGCAGCTCGGGTCTTAACCAGAACAAAGAGGTCAGAGCACATTACTCCAGTTTTAAAGTCTTTACACTGGCTCCCAGTCAGCCTCAGAATAGACTTTAAAGTTCTGCTGCTGGTGTATAAATCTGTGAATGGGTTTGGTCCAGAATACATCAGTGACATGTTAGTCAGGTATGAACCCAGCAGGTCTCTCAGATCTATGGACACAGATCAGATAGTGGAGCCCAGAGTTCACAGTAAACATGGTGATGCTGCTTTTAGTTGTTATGCTGCAAAGAAGTGGAACAAACTGCCAGCGGAGCTGAAGTCAGTATCTAATGTGAACATTTTTAAATCAAAGTTAAAGGCACTTTTTTTCTCTACTGCATATGATTGAGAGAGAGATTTTTTGTCATGTTGATGTAATTGATTTTACTGATGATTTTAAATGTTCTTATTGATTTAAATGTTCTTATTGATTTTAAACAATTGAATGTTTTATCATGTAAAGCACATTGAGTTGCCTTGAGTATGAAATGCGCTATATAAATAAATTTGCCTTGCCTTGCCTAAACAAGAGAAATATACCTTATGTGGCTGGATATCTCATATAAAAAATAAAATATAATATAAATGAATACATTTTATATCAAAAAAGGCAGGAAATTAGTTGTCAAAATTACAGGAATATGGAAAAGTATGAATGGTAACGTACTGTATGAGTGTGTTTGTCAGGGCAGAGGTCAGCTTAGAGTGACACATCCAACACTGTTATTTTAACCAAAGTCAAATACATTGAGAGGGTTGATGGAAGCTGACTAATGGGTTGAAAGTAACAGAGGATGTGTGAGGTTTCTGTGACGGAGGAGTCACCTGGGAGCGTCTCCAGCATATAAGCCAGAGCAGACTGGGAGGTGAGCATGAAGCAGGTGCAGGAGGCAGAAGCACCGACCAACACACTTTACAACCTCTCTCTGAAACTTTAAGCGCTGAGGAACACAGCAGGTGAGAAATTCTGGCTTTTATTTTGAAATGATCTCAAACTTGAGTTGTTTTTTTTCAAGGGGAATTTTTCTTCCTCATTTTGTGACTTTGTTTATATTTTATGCACAGGTTGGGAAGATGACGGGTGCTCATTTAGTTGGATTCCTGCTCCTCATCATGATCCAAAGCAGCTGGCAGGTGTCGGACCACGACACAGACCAAAGCTCCATGTAAGGCAGACTTTATTATTTATATTAGATTCATCCAATGTTTGGTTATGTGTAACAGTGACAGCGTCAACTTTCTTAGTAAGAAGCGTTTCAAGATGTTTTTTTTAAAGGCACAGGTCAAACTAAAGGCCAAAAGACTTGCAGGAGAAATTAAAAATGACAGAAAATTGTTTATAATATAAATTTAATAATAAAAATATAAAATTCTTTCTCTACCTTATTTTTATTCACCACTTTTAAATGAAACGCTAACAAGAAATCATTAAAATGCAATCAATCTTAAACATCCTAAAGTGTTAAAACTTTTTCTTGGTTGTGATTTGGAAAATAAATTCCTTTTATTCAGAAAGACAGTTGTTGGGACTATGATCTAGTATTTGCTTTGGGTTTTTTAGGAAAACGACACTGAAAGATATGAAGAGAACCATCAGACAAGGGAAATAAATTAAAATCGGGCTGTGGCTATCCGTACGGTTGCCATATCAATATACCGACATTCCATCTGTACGCAGCTTCCCTATTTGGCCAGTTAAGGTCACATGAAAGGTCAGTCATTGGTCACGTGACGAAGATTAAACCTTACCCTAACCCTAGCCCTAACCATAACCCTAAATCTAGCCCTAACCCTAAATCTAGCCCAAACCCTAAATCTAGCCCTAACCCTAGCCCTAGCCCTAACCCTAACCCTAAATCTAGCCCTAACCCTAGCCCTAACCCTAAATCTAGCCCTAACCCTAAATCTAGCCCTAACCCTAGCCCTAACCCTAAATCTAGCTCTAACCCTAAATCTAACCCTAACCCTAAGACGCTACTTACTTGTACTTCAGTGACCGTACCAATAGCACCAGGGGTTGTAAGTACAACAACCGTACAAATAGACAGTTTCTTAATATCCTGTCATTTTGTTTCTTCAGGCTGACTGACAACTCGATGCTTAACGAACGCATTGAGCTCCCAAACCTGAAGAGACACTCAGAAGGAACATTTTCCAACGACTACAGTAAATACCTTGAGACGAGGCGAGCACAAGACTTTGTCCAGTGGCTGAAGAATTCAAAGAGAAACGGGTAAGTTCCAGCATGTGGATGAAACCCTAAAGCCTCATGTTGTCCTTATGATCAAAGTGCAGCATATCAAACTTTACCAAAGGCGATCATGTTGAAACCCAATTACATCATTTGTCATCACCAGGAGTGTATTACGGCGCCATGCGGACGGCACCTACACCAGTGACGTGAGCTCCTACCTTCAGGACCAGGCAGCCAAAGACTTTGTTTCTTGGCTGAAGACTGGTCGAGGAAGAAGAGAATAAACGTGTCCAGTGCTGCTTCTGCTCTTATTATTTCTGATAATGTTGACGCCGTTCACACTAAACCTGTGCAATTATCTTTCACATCTGTACTGGACTTTTTTTTTTCCCCACTGACAACGCTATTAAATCCTTTAAACAAAATTCTCGGTTGGCCTTCACCATGTCACCACTGTTCATGTGCCATCTATAGCTATTCATCGTTGTGAACTCTGCTTAGATCAGATTGGAAGTCAGGGTCGACATTAAACAAGATGCCAGTTCATTACGAGGATAAAAAAAAAAGTGAAACACAATTGCTCCAAAATCAAAATGGGAAATGTGATGTGGGAAAAAAAACCAATGCATTCTCCAGTGAGTCAAACCCATGATTTTGCAGCATCAGCGGCAAATAATCCTTCAGATGATAGAAATGATGTGGGGAGATTAAACAAAGAACACTGACACAAAGACATCACATTTTTAGACAGACTTAATACGCCTCCTTTTGAGTTTAACCCTCTTATTATCCTAGTTGTCATTTTGCTTCATATTTCATGACTTCTCCTTGATAAAGCATAACAATATTAAGATGACATTTTTTCAATGTGCTGAACACAATATGAAAGCTTCTATCAGCGGGGCCCACAAAACTATGATTGTCTGATCCGAGGGCCACATTATCAACATTCATGTTAGCATTTAGAGTAATGACCAATCTGAGCATTAATACAAGAAAGAACAAAGGGTTTTGTCTTTGTAGTCCTGTTGTGTGCAGGGTTTTCTTGGTGTTTTTAGACATTTAATGTTTTTGAATTAATTTTGTCTAGTTTCTTGTCAATATGGCAAATTTTGGTTTCATTTTCATGTGTTTCTCGAGTAATGTGTGTTATATTTTTTGTGTTAATGTTGTCTTTATGTGTATATTTCTGTCATTTTGTTGGCTTTATGTGTTTAGTGTATCTTTGTTATCATTTTGTGCTTCTTCTGTGTTACTTGAGTTATGTGTGTTACGTTAACGTCCAACTTCATGAATTACTATTTTGTTTTGGGGACGCACAAAATTAGACCACCAGTTGCCCATGTCTGGTTGATATCACCACCACAACCAATAGGATTCATACTCTTGTGGTCATTAATGTTTTCATCCAAATTTTGCTCAAATTTACTGACAAATATTCAAGACAAATTAATTCTAATTTCAAGGTTTGGCCTTATGGTGACGCTGGAGAAGTTATTTATGTATTCAACACAAAGTGTTTGACACAAAAACCTGGTCAACAATTTTCTGGAGGCAAATATCCCTGGGGTCAGATTGACCCCAAGGGTAAAATGTGTAATATTTGAGGATAATAGGAGTTAGTTATGGGTATCTAGTAGAATATGAATAAAAATTAGACAGTTCAGGAGCTAGAAATAATACATAGATTAATTATTGAGTCTGTTTTGTACATTGTGATGAAAAAGCAGTTTTCATGATTACAAAGTGACGATATCTGTGAGCTTTAGAAAGCATGTGACTCCCTGAGGAGTGCTATGTTTGGGTTCCCACCAGGTAGCACAGTGATGAGTGTCACCCGTCAGCTGCTCAGTGGAGAAAGATGAGCACCGAGGAGGGTTAAACTCAACCAAAGGAAAGGAAATGATGTCAATCAAAAGCATCCGACGGTCCACGCTCTGGGGTCCCTTTCCTGGCGATGAGACAAATCCGTTATTCACACGAGGCCACGCTTTGACATGTATTGGGATGTGGCTCCTCTCTGAGCTGTCATCTGCAGCTCCTCAAACCATCTGCTGAGTGCACAAAGAAAACCGTGCCCACTTCTGTCAGCCAGTCGGCCAATTCGTGGCCATTTGATGTGACAGATTATAGGCAACATGTGCAGCTGCATGTGGGATTCACTATGTGGAGACAAGGCGTTGCACGTGTTAGCATTCATTTAATTTTTGCACTTATTGTCAGCATTTACAAAATGTGAACACATTTTAAAAATTCAATGAATAAATATGACGCCAGGGTTGGGGTCAATTACATTTTCAATTATCCATGTTCAATTACGATTACAGTGGCCAGCATTTTTTCCAATTACAATTATTTTTTACCCTCAGAAAGTCAAATAGTTTTCACAAGTAATCACAATTACTGAGCATGAAATAAATAACCAAATAAAAGTTAACCTTTCTCTAATGATATCAGGTCCTAAATCAGTTGTAAAAAAAATATCTATTTTCTTTCCTATCTATTGGTTTCCTTATCAGGCTTCCTAATCAATAAAAATATAAGGTTTAATATTTCTGGTGTGGGATTTATATGTTTTTTTTCAAATGGTAAAATGTGGGAAAACTTGATCTGAGACATATTTTAATATTTATTAACTACATATGTGTAGAACTGTACATAGAACTGTAACGTTCCCCAGTTTTGCGTTAAATTATAATTGTCAATTTTTCATAGAATTTTCATGGCAATTACAATTACAAAGTCAATTATCTAAACTCAATTACAATTTAAATGCGATTACGACATTTTTTTTAATTACAATTACGTCATAATTGTAATTCATTATCAGTTATGCGATTACAATTATAATTCACCCCAACCCTGAATGACACCAACAGCTTAGCAACATTTAAATATTTCAACACAATGAACATATTTTCACAATAAAGTGGTTATATTTATATATATAATGATAAAGCCATTAAAAAAAAAAAAACTAAACAATTCAGGATCATTTAAATAAAATTGATATTTACAGCAATAGCAGTAACTCGCCACTAAGTGGCGTATGTGCTTTGGGTTTTTCAAAAACATAAAAGTAATTCTGTAGCAAATATAATTATTTTTCTTTTCAAAATAAATTTTCATTATGGCACCTATATTTTCCCAAAACAAAACAAAAAAAAAAGCATGTTTATTGCTTAATTTTACATCTTTATGAAGTATATTAAATTGACAATAGCCTTTGACATTACATCTATATCTGAAAAAGTAAAGTTTGACTTACAAAAAAAAAAAAAAAATGGTTCACATACTGAATATTTGTTCCACGTCCAATTCATTCACTAACGGATTCTGAGAACTAAATTTGAAGGGATAGGAATGGGACGCAGATACGTCCGTAAACACACAGTAGGAATTGTTACAAATATAACTTATAACAAATAAAACATATATACATTCTTTCCCCACATTGTTATCATTGTCAATTATATTTTTTTATTTTGTGGGAAATGCTGCGAGGACTGAAAATATTCAGAAAAAAAGAGATAAAAACATTAGAACGCGACCCTTAAACCGACACAAGAAGCAAAAGGTGGAAGAAAATACTAGTATTCACACACAGAGCAGAAGAATAAATGGAAAGAACAAAAGTCAAAATGTCAAAGCAGAAATCTAACCATTGGCTGTCAAACACTTTCGTTAGATTTATGATCTGAAAATAGTGAAAAGCTGAAAAGTAGAGGCGTGCATGTTGCTTTCTGTTCCTTAAATGTCACTGTTCCACGAGTTTCCAAACGAGCCTTTGGACATTTCATCAGTGATGTTGATGATAGGGATTCCTCTGTTTTATGAAAAAACAAACAAAAAGAAGCAAAAACAATATTTATATAATTGAAGTAAGTTTATGTAAAGCTGCTGTATTCAATAACTTTTTTTTTTTTTAATCACATAACAGAGTGTAGGCCTCATAAATAAAAAATAAAAAAATATACATATACAGTATGTATATATAAAATTTAAAATTTATTATTGACATTTTCGTAAAAGTTTCGTGCATTGCATTGTGGGATATGGAGTCCAGTAAATGGACGCATAGACATGTTTTTTCCTCATTCTTACTGAGGTTTCTTGTGTTTGACTTCACACCATTTTTACTGTAGATTGTTCCCATTATTCCCCTTGATGTAACATTTCTGTGCAAAAACATTCAATTTTGGCCAGATTTGGATCTTTCCATGTAAGCCTTAAAATAAACATCCGCCATTGTTTTGCCGAAACTTTTCGTCCGTGAAAACACCAGAAAGTTTAGGGGCAAACACACGAAATTACGGAAAGAATGATGGAAAACGGGACTCCATATCCCACAATTCAATGCGTGCAACTTTTACAAAAACGCCAATAACAGAGTGTTTACAGTGGAGATCGAAACAAACTTTTTAACGTCAATTTCAACCTGCAGCGGCATTAAGCAACTTGTAAATTAAAAAAATCAGATTGGTTGAATTACAGAAACCTACAGATTATTGCGTATATAGTGGTTGATTTAGAAGTTAGAGTTCAGATAAAGTGGGCCATAACTTACTTGAATCCTTCTAACGGCACTTGCACCACACCTTCACCTTCTGCCAGTATACTCTGCTCCTCCTCCTGAAATACAAACATGTTCATCTAAAGTAATCTGGCGGCTCTTTGTTTAACTCTGTGGTGTTTCTGTTACAGGTTGAATCTAATGACTAATCTCATTTCTAAATTGACTGTGTTCATTGGTGTTGGATAGAGATTCTCTACATGTGGGTCATGGAATTATTTGAGTCTTCTCGCCAAAACATAGGTAATTTTTGGTGTTTGACAGAAATGTTTTCCCTCCTTTACCATTATTACTGACGAGAAAACGATGGTATTTTATTTTGTGTTAAAGGGGACATATCATGGTTTTAAATCCTTCCTTTTTACATATAAATCATACAGTTGTGGTCTATATAAAGCGGAACTGCAATGCTTGGGTCTGAATTCCTCATTATTATAGCTCCACAGACCCCTTTTCTGATGTGCTTCTGAGAGCAACTCGTTTTGGTGCGGTCTCTTTAAATGCAAATGAGACACTTCATACCCCGCCCCCTCTCCAAGTTCAACTACACCCTGCTCGGCCATTTTTGTAGTTTGATAGAAGAGATATGGCTATGTAGCGGCGCAGAAAATGTTTATTCGGAGGTTATTTACAAAACGTCAACAAAGGAAGGCTTGTCCATCCAGCCTTACATGTTCAAGCCAGAGTCTGACCTGGCGGAGCGAGATGAAAATGAAGATGATGAACCTGCAGAACCCTAACAAGTGAGCTAACACAAGCACCGAGCTAACGCTAGCACCAAGCTAACGTCACAAAATGCATTTTATTACAGTCTTTTCAAAGACAAAAATGGTAAAATGAACTGACTAATGAAAACTTTAGACTTAAATTAAATCACGTAGGCCATATCATCAAGGATCTAAAACGAGCACACAGCGCTAACATATGAAGTCTGAAGACGGTGCAACTGCTAATGCTAACAAAACAATGACAGGGACGTCTTATCATCACACTTTTTAGCGTTATTTACAGCTTACCGAAGTGCTCTGTTCGTCGTCTCCAAAGATATAAGGAATTGAACCCTCAATCAGACAAAATCTTTCGGCAAATCCTTCTTTATACTGGCGGAGGTTGCAGAAGCAGTCATCCTTGAAGTGCTGCGTGCACACAAAAATGACCTTACCCACAGATGTGGGTACATTTCCGTGAAAAATAAAACTCAACCAGGCACTTTGAAAAGGTTCTGATGCTGGGAGACGGTGTAATGAAGCGTGTGGGTTACTACATCCAACAACCCAACATTTTGACTTATCCTCTTATAACTTCGGCATCCTTGAGCTTGGACTACAAAATAAAAGCGAGAAATAAAAATGGCGGATTGCTCGAAGTGTTGGGCCTGGAGTCGATGTCCTAATTTGGCAGTTCCGCTGACGTTATTGTTCAAAAAACGTAATAAAGAATCGAAACAAATTGAAAAATATGACCAAAACAGAATATAAAGATATCAACGGAGCACCTGAAGAGATTAATTTGAACTTTTCTGTGCTTCTAAACACTCTAAATATACATCAAAATGCATTTAAGGGCTAAAAAAGTGGATTTAGCATGATATGTCCCCTTTAAGATAAGATAAGATAATCCTTTATTGATCTCACAATGGAAAAATTCACTTGTTACATTTGGCATAAGATCACTCAGGGTGTGCAGAATATACAAGAAATGTGCAGACAGTTAAATAGTAAAAAAACAAATGTAAAAAAAAAATGTACTAGACTTTTCAGGAATATTTTACTTAAGTACACCTTAATTATGGGGGGCAGAGAATTGGTCTCAAAATCAGACCAGTTATGAATCTGTAAAGAAGGGACGGGCAACTTTTATCACAATAGGGCCACAATCTATTCTTCCCCACCCTTTCTATTTCCTACCTTGAGTCTCTCCTCCCTGCTCCCTTTCCCCTCCCCCTAGGTGTAACACTGCTCTCCCTTTTTATATCCTCCCTATAATAAAAGATTTTACCCTTCCTTAGGGAGGGCTGGTGATGGTCACAATTAAGCAATAAAATAAATCAATTTATTTCATTGCAATAACAAAACATGCATTGCTGTCTCATAATGATTGCACTTTTTGTAGTGTTGACCTTTGACAGCATGTGCAGATGGCGATTTTAAATAACTGTTTTTTTTAATTATTATTTTTTGTGTGTATGTGTGCAATATTTCAGTGGTGCTTACATTGCTTTCAATGTGTTGCAATGGTTATTTGATGCACTTGATTTTATGATGGCAGTGTGTAATGCCTGCAATATTTATGTATGCACAGGCATTTTATTTTCATATAATCTGTTCAGATCAGTGTTTAAACTGACACAATAGGAGAAAATATAAATTTTTCTTATTTTTGTGCAAGGTCAGTAACTCAGGGTGATTTATCCTTAATGTTCTCACTTACAGTTGTTACAATGCCGTCATTATGTTGTCATGGTTACTTTGAGACTTCTACACAGTAGTTTCAGTGAAAAGAAACTTGTTGCACTTTATTTTATGATGGCACTGTATTTTCTTTTTTTCAGTGAAAATGTGCAAAAACACGAATAATAAATAGGATGTTTTGAAGCAAAAAGTTTTGACTCAATTTGTCCTCTGAATGATCAATATCTGCTGATGAACATATACAGCAACTTGATTTTTCATCTCTACGTTTAATTTTGATATTAACTGGGTAGAATATCACAATATGTTGTGATAATATCGTATCGTGACCCAAGTATCGCGATACGTATCGCATTGCAATATCCTTGCCAATACTCATCCCTAACTGTAATACAACCGCAAACAATGGTTGTGCTTTTTTGTTGTCGTTTTGTGTATTTCTGTTCTCATTTAGTGCATTTATCTGTGATTTTGTATGTTTCTGGAGTAATTTTGTGATTTTTTGTTATAGTTTGTATGTTTTGAGTCATTTTGTGCGCATTTCTCTGATTTTGTTTTTTTTTTTTTTTTTTTAGAGCATTCTTGTGTAATTTTCAATAGTTTTGAGTCATTTTGTGTTTTTACTTTGGGGGCCGTACAATACTAGAACAAGGAACCCCAGGATGCCATTTGCTAATTTCTGCCCATAGAGTAACTTGAACATGATAAGTTGGTAGAGCAGTGGGACATGTATAGAAGATGGATAGGTGTGCATACCAATAATATAAATATGTATGCCTGTTTGCTAAAGGAGATGTGTAGTACGTACCTCTTCTGCATCCTCCAGCTTCTTTTTCTTGCTCTCTGGCATCAGGTCATCCAGCCAGCTCAGCTCTCTCTTAGTAAAGATGCAGTCCATTAACTTCCTAATAAACACTAACGCCAACACCTGTGAGATCAGATGTTGTTAAAGTCACTGAAGGAGAAACAAACACCATCTGCATTTGATTCATGTCTCATTAATGCGGTGCCTGGTTAGTAAGGTCTGGATACAGAGCTGCAGTCTGAACCCTCACCATCATAGGAAACACAATGGCAGCCCTGGAGGTTTTGATGACCCAGAGGAGCAGCAAACAGCTGAGCTGGATGATGGTGAAGAGGTGAACCTTCCTCAGGGGAACATGTCGTAGGTAGACGAAGTCGGGCTGGTGCTTGGGTGGCATTCCGAACAACGTGAGACGGTCAAAGAGCTGGGAGAGAGGAGAAGACACAAAATCTAATTAATGGATATTTGTCTTTCAATGAAAGAAGCATGGGAATTTTAATTGTGTTTAGGAACTGCCTCATCAAAAATGACAAAAGCAGATATTTGATCTTAAACCTTCACAATTACTTAAAACTGTTAATTATTCTCATCTGTAAATGAATGAAACCATATCATGTAATGAGTATTTTTATTGAGCTACAATTTTTTCTTTAATATCAGCACCTTTTACAGGGTGTCAAACTTATCTTAGCTCAGAGACCAAATATGGAGCAGTTTGATATCAAGTAGACCACAGATTTTATGCAGGATAACAAGTTATTTCAACATTATTGTGCCCTAGTTTGCACTTCTACGTATACATTAAATACAAAATATGTGAGAAACCGATATCAGTCCAAAAAGGGTGTTCACTTTAAATTTTCTAGTTTTTGTGACAAATTTCTATTGAATTAAGAGAAATGTTCAGTCATAATTTGAGTAAAATAAAAGGATTTCTTAATAATTTTGAGTTTCTCAAAAGTTTACCATTAAAAATAACTGCAATCATGTGATATAAGCACCAGGAGCGTTAAGTGTCAGTTACACAATGAATCATATTTTTACTTTCTCCTGCAGGCCGAAGTGGACGGGCCACAGGCCACATTTGGCCCACAGACCATGAGTTTGACAGGTGACCTATAGAAACATTGATTAACATGGCTTTTTTTTCTGTGGTTCTCACAGTAGAGTTGGTACTTTTTGAAACCTTTAAACCAGTGTTTTTCAACATTATGGTCGGGACCCCATGTGGGGTTGCCTGGAATTAAAAGGGGGTCCCCTGAAATGTCTAGAAATTAGTTAAAAAAAAAGAAATTTAGGTAAAAAAAAAATGAGTAAAACTATTTTTTAATTATTT
This sequence comes from Gouania willdenowi, assembly GCF_900634775.1. NCBI lineage: Eukaryota > Metazoa > Chordata > Actinopteri > Blenniiformes > Gobiesocidae > Gouania > Gouania willdenowi. Next base: position 11,819,687 of record NC_041064.1, on the reverse strand, counting down.
TGAACGACTGTTCTTATTCAAATACACACCACACTCAATAAATAAAAAATAACTGCATCCTAAACTTTCTCAAATATAAACTTGATCAAAAATGAATTCTAGGAGAAAAAAAAAATGTCTCTGGGGTCACTGGACATTTGTGATATCAGAATGGGGTCATGACCCGAAATAGGTTAGGAACCTCTGCCTTAAACACAATATATTCTTGTGTTTTTATTATTTAAAAGTTATGTAGTTTGTTTGGTTTATAGGTTACAAACCATCATATTTTGTGTGTTTTTTTTTTTACTTAATTATTTCCAAGTGTATTACCTGAATGCCTCTGAGAGACGACGCTCCCATGTAAAGAAACACTCCATACAGCACAGGCATTGGAATGAACTGCAGAGCAACAACAAACACAATAACATCAAAGAGTCACACTTGAGGTAACAAACACCGAGAATAAAATAAAATATATGTGCAGCATTAAGTCATTATTGATTCACCTTAAGCACTGATGTCATGAAGACGGAGCTGCCCATGAGGGTGAAGATCATGAGGCCCGTAAAGCGCTGCTCTCTGATACCGAGGAACTTGGGCTGTTCTCCTGGAGCCGAGCACTCTGACTCCAGCTTCAGGCTGTTCACGTGCGTGATGGATAAAACTGTGGCGGCCACAAACCACGGCAAACCCATGAGTGAGCACACGCCGAGCATCAGCCCGACCATGAACAGATCCAGGTGGTACCCGCAGCCTTTCTGGAGACGGAGGTAACGCAAATAAAGTTCAAACATAACAAATGAAATGTATATTTAGAAAAATATGTGGGAATAAACCTTAAGTTTGTGTTCCTTCCTGTTGATGATGACAGCTGTGATCTGCTGGTCCATGAAGATGAGAATGGTACAAAGCAGAGCAGGGAAAACTGTAATGATTGTTGTCCACCAGGGGTTTGGACCTAGCGGGCTGATAAACCAGCCTCGATCATCCCTCGTAGGCTGTAAGAGAAGTAAATAAATAATGTAAATATCACTTTATAACGGTTGTGCTAAAACAGGCCTGTAGAAAGTTTAAACTTTGAAAAGTGGTACATTTTAGATGCACAGCTGACTTTAATGCTGGTCCTCATAAGGAATAAAAGGCAAGGTAAATGTATTTCTACAGCACATTTCATACACAAGGCAAATTAATGTGCTTTGCATGATTAAAAAGTACAATAAAATTAATAAAAATAATAAAATCAGGAGTCAAACATTTAAAATCTGCAGTAAAAACACTAAATCAACAATTATGTGATTAAAGCACCTTTAACTTGGGTTTAGAAAGTGTTTACATTGGACCAATCGTGACATCATCAACTACTGTTAAACTACAGTTATAAAAACTTAATATTAACTGATTGACACTCGCTTCTAAGGGATAAAGACTGAAAGATGTGCAAAATCAATTCAAAATATTAAAAATAGAAAATAATTTATTAATATCGCATACAATAACAGTGTTTACAAATAACAGGGTTTGTTCATGAATGAATGAATTGTGTGTCACAGCTCACCTTAAATACACTGGGAACTTGAAGTTTTGGAGAGGGGATCCCTAAGGCGTAGTCTATTAGGACCATTGTTAGGATGGTGAAGAAAACGGCAAAGTCGCTGATGATTGCCCTCACCTGGAAAATAACCAAATACAAATTTATAAATGTTGGCTTCCTCGTACCGAAACAAAAGACAAAGTTAGATCCAAGTGCTTCCTGTAATTACAAAAATACACAGAAAAAACCCAATGCCTAATCAGAAAAATATTAGTGTAGGTGTGAGGACTCCACTCCATGAGACTTTGAATGTATATTGCATGTTCTGTATATTCCCTGAACTATATTCTGTGCAGCTTTAACCATTTGAGTCTTTCAGATACAGTTTAATAAGATGTTTTTGTGTTCATTTGGAGCAAAACAATATCCCTTATTATAACGTACCATAAATAAATAGTGAAATAATAGTGACTTAATAATAAACCTGTTGAACTCCTTCCCCACCTGCATTCGTATCACTTAAGATAAATAACAGTAAGTAACATGCTGTAATTTACTGTTTTTCTGTACATAATAATGATTTTAAATCTTAACATCATCTCCAACAGTCCTGTATAGTCATCTTGCTGAAATAATCCTGAAACTTGCACGATTTAGAGCAGTGGTTGTAAACGTTTTGTGCCAAAGGACAAGTAAAAATATGAAGGCACACCAATTGTGCGAAATAGCCTTTATAACACGTGTTATCACTCACATCAAGTACAATATCTGTAAATGTGAATAATTATTTTCTAATGCCAAAAATAATTTGACGATAACTATATTACTCATGAAATATTTATTAACAAATTTTATTTTATTTTTTTAAATTAGGTATAGAGTTTTCCTCTGTATTATGAAATGAGTCCATACAAAGTAGTAACTTAAAATTTTTTTTTTTTTGTGTAGTTGTATATTGCAGTAATTGTGGCCCTAAATCTGGTCGGCTCTGATTGTAGGAGTCAGTGATTATTTGCCTAATTTTTTTGGCAGTTTGGTCGCTGTTTCGCGTGGTTTTGGCGATGGGAGGGGGACGGATGGTGCACCTAATGAGGGGTCCCCGGAAACATTTCCACATAAAAAAAAAAAAATGTTCCTTGCCTCCAGTGACGTGCCATGATCACTAGGGTTGGGTAGGCACTTTGCAAATCGAGACCACCAATGACAATTTCATATGCTTCTGCTGGCGAGTGTTAATCAAACAAAATCAACATCGTAAAACACCATTAAAGAAACACAAGCAATTATTTAATATAGTCTCCATACTCTCCCAACAAAATATATCTCATGACACGGCAGCGCATCCGTTTGTGTTGGAAACACAGAAACACGGAGAAAAAGACAACAACAACAACTCAGAACAGCCTCAGTGATCCACAAAGCCAATCCTTCCTATTGTTCCATTCACTGTGGAAAATACCAACAATTTTCTGACCTTACCTTTGCTGAAGATCTGGTAGCTCAGGTGTTGGTCTCCCATCTTTTAAAAGCTGTCGTTTTTCCTCAAAAAAAAGTTTCTAACGCTGTCATCCTGACTGTAGTGTTATCCCGCCCACTAGCAAGAGAACGTAGCAGCTGCGGCAGCCATGCTGGATCAATTCACTAATGCACTCTGAAGGTATGTATAGCATTTAGCATTGCACGGTTACGTCAAAGGCAGCGTAGAGAGCTGTCTTTTTACGTAAATGGTTTTCATCTTGGGGAACTGACTGCGCATGCGCAAACATGTAAAATGGGGGCAGAGGCAGAGCTGCAATGTGCTTTTAAAAGAGGGTGTGGCCTCCTCCTGCCTTACAGAGGAGTGAGTTTGGCCCTGAATCTATAATCTATGAAAGTTTAACTTTTTGAATGGAATTATGGAAATTAAACAACTTTTACATGATATTCTAATTTTTTGGAAAGGGTCTATATTAAAAAAGCTGACAAAGACAAATACACTAGCAGGAAGCCTAACCACGCAGTCTACAGAGTTCACCACTAGAGGGCAGAATAACACCATCATCATCTGAGGGCCACGTGTTTACATGTAGTCTAAGCACACACACACACACACACACAGACAGTAGAAGTGATGCAGTTACCTTGGTGGGAAAGTAATTGCTGAACTTGAACTCTTTGAGGAAAGCTGACATGAGGACAGTGGAAAAGAAGAGGATGACACACCAGAAGAGAACATCTGGAACATAGGGGCCTTTAGGGCCACACGCACTGCCCACAAACTCTCCTCGCTTTTCAATGCAGGCCTGAACAAACACAATAAAATACAGAGTGGACACACACACTGGTTATTAATAGAAGTGTCTGGTTTTTTTTTTTTTAACTTCCATTAAAAACTTTACTCAGACTAAAAACGTGTTTTTGCAGTAATTTGTTGCGCCGTTTGAGTAATCCAATATAATCCCACCCAAATACTCTTAATCTCCTTTGCACAGCTTCCTCCATCTGGAAGAGCGTGCCACTTTAAGGTGGAAAATCTGAATGAATCCCTTTTTGCTCTCTTGTATTACTCTAGAGTTCAATGTGCTGCAGACTGGGCGTGTCACATAGAGGCTATACATAAGATTTAATTTAAGGGTATTTTATTCTTGTTTGCTGAATTGAAGGCTTTCTAATTCATGTTGGTAGGCTACTATACCTTGACCTCCAAGGCTTCCCAATAAATTTCTGCTGGAGTGACATTGTTGATCTCCCAATACTTCAGGGTGCGGTTGGAGGGGTCAGCGGGCTCAACGCACGAACATCTGTGGTGAGACACGAACATCTGCGTAAGTTAATAATCCCTCATCTATGAGGGGGATTTGTGGTACCTCCAGGAAATGTGTCTCCAGTAATTACACTTCCATGACTCTATAGCATCACATTCAGACAGTTTTTAAAACACACACACATTCACTCACGAGTACATGGTGAGCTTCTCCAGGTTGTTGTTTTTGTTGAAGGGATAATGGTCTCCTAAGTAGATGAGTTTCTCCAGGGCTTCGTATATAAAGATAACGCAAATGAGAGAGGCGAAGGCTTCCTCGGTGAAACGTGTGATGTAACAAACGAGGGAGCTGGCATCTGTGGCCACCAGGAAAATACACAGGAGTGCAGTCCACAGACCAATGCACGTTCTCAGGGACAGATAGGACAAGCCATACTCCCTGAGAGGGATTAACACAAGTGATTATTCACCATCAGAAATGTATTGATTCAAAAAACACATATAATTTTTTTAAATGAAATGCTTCATGTCAACATAATCTGCAAACTGATCAACATTAAAAGATGTGACTTGAAAAAATTACATAATGTATAAATGCAATGTCCACACAGGCTGTGTTCGAAATCACATGCCAACGTATTATTCATACTGAGTCTGACATCAAAATGAGTATATAGTGTGTTCACATTAGATAGTATGGAAAGATTGAGTAGGCGAGAAATACAGGGATGTATACTATAAGGCGACATCTTTTTTAAGTATGCATGGTGGATTTTACCTCCGTACTGAAATTATAACCCTAACATCATCCAATAAACAAATAAAACACGTCTCCGTTCACTATGGAAACAAAAATAAACAAAAATGCATTATTTTTATAGCAAAAATTCATTTTTCGGTAGTGTATATATGCACATATACAATCTCAGTACGATGCGCGCTCAGTACATGACACCAGCTTCAAGCTAAAAGTCAAACGTTCTCTTTTTCAAAATAAAAGCATCTCTTCTTGTCTTCCATTAGTCTTTTTCACACTTTTGTAAATAGGGCTCTTGTTTTGAAGTTAACTGGAAATTTGCTCAGTAGCACAATGGTGGGTCTCTGAAAATCTCCAAAATGTCAGAATGTAATGCGTTTCCACAAGTTTTATGAATAAAATGAGCACATGTTGATATTCTACTTGGTCACTTTCTCACTTTAAATATTTTCAGAACTTTCAAAGGTGGAGAATCTACGGAGATATTAAGCCTCAGTCTGACGCAGGTTTTTGTCGTTGGTTCGAAATGCATCTTGGGAACGCTCATCATCCTAATCCTCCTATCCATACTAATAGTATATAGTAGACAGTATAGTATATACTCATTGAGTTTGTAGTGCATAGTAAGGAGTATGTCATTTTGAACACAGCCACATAGTTTTTTTTCCCAGCTTGGATCTTTTAAGTCTGACAAGAAAAAGTCAAACCATACATACTTGCAGAATTTGAACAAAATCTTCTCAAACACAAGCACAGGCCCAGTGCTTCCCAGTATAGTGAGGGGCTGCCCAGCAAACAGGGAATAAGCTATTCCTGTCAGAGAGGCTCCGAACAGAGACTCAATGGCACTCTATGGAAAAAAACATTTTGATTTCATCACTACGGTTTATTATTAATGATGTTTAATATAAAACATGGGAGACTTGCTATGCGTCCTTCTGTTGCCTCGCCCAGTAATCCTCCAAAGGTGATGACAGGAGACATACAGGCGCAGTAGAGGAAAAGAAAAGAGGCCACACACTGCAGACTGATGGCATCAGTGTAATCAGACAGGTAGTGAGGGGCCTTACGCTTGATGTCTAGAAACAGACCACCAAACCACCTGTGGAAGAAACAGATCCAATATTTATTCATTCAGCTTCTAGATGTGTTTATTTATACTGTACGTCAGGAATGGGCAACGTCTATCACATCTAAATCAAGGCCAACGGCTACATTTGCAACATTAGTTAGCATTTAGAATAGAGACTGATCTGAGCATTAATACAGGGAAGACCAAATCATTTTTGTTTTTTGTTCTCATTTTACATCTTTGGAGTCACGTTTGTGTAGTTTTGTCTATTTTTCAGTCATTTTTGTAGCGTCTTGGGTGTTTTTTCCTCTGTCATTCTGTGTATTTCTGATATCAGATTGTGTTTTTGAAATCATTTTTATGCAGTTTTGCCATTTTATATATTTTTTAGGGTTCGTTTTTTGTGTATTTTTACAGTAATGTGTGTTTTGGGGTCATTTTATTTATGCATGTTGTCTTTTGTGTATTTTTGTAATCATTTTGTATTTTTGGATTCATTTTTGGGTAGTTTTCTGTTATTTTTGTAGTCGTCTTGGGCGTTCTTTGAGTCTGTCATTTTGTGTATTTCTGATATCAGATTGTGTTTATGGAGTCTTTCTTGTATAATTTGTTGCCGTTTTATATATTTGTCAGGTTTTTTGTGCATCTTTGTAGTCATATTGTGTGTTATATATATTTTTATATTTATGTTGTCCTTTGTGAATTCTGTGGTTTTTTTTGGGAGTCATTTTGTGTGTCGGCTTAAATTAGATCGTGGGCTGCATGTGGTCCCCGCGCTGCCTGTTGCCCACGTCTGCTGTGCATAGTCCCATTCTTTTACAATGCAACACAACAAACACACATTTACATAAATTATAATGTGATAATCTATTAATAATGAGCATTTTTGATAATTAATACATTATTTTGAAACAAAACCGCTTATTTTCCTGTCTGCTCCCACATGTTCAATTCCAGCCTCGCTGCAAACACAGATCTGCAGCAACAGTGTTTCTATGGAAACCACTTCATAACTACAACCTCAAACCAAGGTTCTACTCACAAATCTTTTCAGCAACACACTATGCAATAAATTATATTCTGTCCAAGCCTAATTTTTAGTTAAATTATGATATCATATACATATGCATGAAGATCATTTAAAATGTATTTGTATATATACGCACTTAATCTCTAAGACATTTAAAATTTTGATATATACCTGTAGTAATCTTTGTAATCTTTTATTTTCTGAAGGCTTAGTAAACCAGTTGTTCAGAATTTAAAGTTCAAAATCCCGCAAAACGAAACAGCAATGTTATTGTAAAAAAAATCCTATAGAAACCTTAATTTAACAGCATAAAACAATGCACAAAGCAATACATGAGATGGAGTAATTTGCTATTATGCCGTCAGATTTCCTGCTGTGCACAAAAGACGTCAAACTATAAACTCACCCAACGTCTGTGCTGTTTTCTTAAGAATGAGGTCTGGCATCAGTTCAAGTGACAAATGTTTTGAACTTTAAAACATTTGTGAGATCTTGAATTTGTGAGATCTTGAACTTTTAGAGGCTTTAAAATTTAAAGCCTCTAAAAGTTCAAGATCTCACAAATTCCCCCAATTAAATGTGGTTGCACCATGCATGCGAGCAGTGACTATGACAGTAATGTGCCAAAAATTCACCAGGAAAAGGCTGACCAGTAAAAAAAGAGCCTGACAGTGCATAACAGAGTATAAATACGAGTGTTTCCCTGTTTAATAAAAAAGAACATCTAGATCCAGCCACACTCGACTGATTAAATCCAACACTTTCACATCTTCTGTCTGCTGAATATGGCTTTTCAGGTGCAACATGCTGGTAATCAAATATTAAGGGATTCACTCATTTTGCACAAGTTAAAATGAATTGGATTAAACAGTTTTACCTTCCAGTACGCTGCAGTTCTGGACCCCCATGGCCATCATTTTCTTCATCATCAGTTTCTATTAATCCGTTCGGTAGCATGCTAGTTTTCTTTCTTTTTTCCTAATAAACAATCAGTTTTAGCTGCATAAAATGTTGTCTACCTTTAGTAAATAGTGTGCAGGTGATCCGCTAACTGACCTGAGACGGTACATTCTTTGGTGGCTCTATTCGAATAGATGGGTCCCACTCTCCTGGAGGCAAAACTGTTACTTGATCAAGAAATTCGTCAATCCCAGCAATCAGATCATTTCGGTCCTTAGCTTTATATGCAACATCGTGAAAAACCTGCAAATTTAAAAACAGGATTGGTTGTGTTAGTAACTTTCTCCTTATCTCTCTATATGCTGTTATTTCACAATCCATCTCGTTAAGTGTTTTGTAAGTGTTTAAAACTCCTCCACAGTTGTGACAAATACAAATGAAGACACAAGCGCTGACTAACAGTCAACATCATTGTTTTCCTCACTAAGAAGTGTCCTGTCACTTAAGTCACTGAGACTGTGAATTTATGCAAAAATCACTGCAACAAATCTCACCACATACTGACATTTATAACAAGTCCAATCCCTTTTCCCTCAGCTTTGACAGATGCCTGTTTGTATGTGAACCCACAGGCAGATTTGAACACAAAACACTTGATAAAACCATTTCTATAATGATATTTACTGGGACAATACAAGAGAAGTGGCAGAAAATGTCAGCGAATGTAAGGTAAAACCCATCCAGTACACATCACTGTTATTGGTCAGTGACTAAACAGAATCAGGAGCCACTGTTGGATGAATCTACTGATGGTTTCAGTCCTATTATTTAGGTCCTATTTTTGAGAGAAACATTTTCAACTTAATGAGAAACAAACCCCAAGTCTAAATGCAAACTGGGACAGTGTCAACGCCCTTACAAAACGTATTAGCATCATCATCCCTGGTCCCTCCACATCCAAACACAGCATTTTAATTTTACAGTTAATCAATTTATTTATTTATTTAATTTTCATTCTTAAGAATGTCTTCTTTTGAAGACAAATGTTGTTTTGTCAAATTCAAGACTGTTTTGGGGGAGAGGGATACAGCGACGCAGTGACGGGGCGGAAGGAAGGAACTAATAACACTTGCAACAAAACTACTCAAGAAAGATTGATTGATTGGACGATTGGATAATCGGTTGGTTGGACAATTGGTTAATCGGTTGGTTGGTTGGACGATTGATTGATCGATTGATAGAATTTATCATGTTCTTTAAGGCTAAATCCAACCAGAACAAATTCCATCCAATCACAGCTACATTTTAAAGTAAGAGTAAGTAAAAGTGCATAGTTAAATGAGCCAATTAGAAGTGGGTGACAAAATAGACATAGGGCTGTTAGCATTAAGACTAAAGTGGTACATTAATATGATTTAGGTCGTTTTACTCAATCCTCTACACATTTGGTCAAGTCGAATTTTGCCAATTACAAGTATATATAAAAGAAAACCATCTACTGTAGGCATATATCAAATCCCAAACTTTATGAAGTTTTTAGGGATAGCCTATAACAATAAATGAAAACATAATACTTAAAACAAATTATTTTGTCATCAAAACAAACACTGATACCAAAATAATGAATGCGTGAGAAAATTTAGCAACCTGTATCAATACTCATAAATCTTATATCTAAACACGACTGAATCCACCTTTTTTGATGATAAAGTGCCATTTATGTGCTTTATTTTTTTTACCTCATCAGTCATTAGCGTTGCAATGGATCTCCCAATCTCATGATACTGAGGCCCTCTGCCTAGAGGTCCTAAAAGAATAAACAAAAACCTAAAGAGAAAAGCACAAATCATTCACCGACTGTTTAACAAGCTACAAATCACTGAAATCAGACGGTTTCTGAATAAATGAAAATAACAAGACACTTTAAGAGATATCAAGAGTCACAGCCTGTAGTAACCTTGTGGCGATTGGTACTTCAGTCAGCCCAGTGAGCAGGATGGCGGGGGAGAGGCGCACAAACGCCACCACTGGCTTGTTCAGGCATTCCAGCTCCCCAACCAGAACATTACAGGCCTCCGCTCCAACAGGGATTTTCTTCATGAAATGGAGATCTATCTAAAAAAAAAACAAAAAAGTGAACGTGGAGTTTTCAAGATATCACATTAAAAGTCTTCATTGCGTACTTCTTTTGTTATTGTTCTTTACGAAAAGAAAAATAACTTGAGTGAGTTTTAGTGATACAGATTTTAGTACTGGGTGTTTGGCCTAATCCAGCTGTTCCAGCTTTGAGTGTAATGAAAGATAACAAATCACAGATGCATGAAGGAAGAATGAAAATTTATGTTTCAGCCATTACAAAACATTCTGTGAGCCGTCACTTACTGAGAGAAAAATACATACCTTTGATTGTACAGTATCTACATTTACTCACAATAAATCTGTACTCATTGATGAGTCCATCCCATTCAATCATGGTATATTACTGTCAATAGTGATAGTATTTAATCACTTAATTTAATTGAAAATGAGAGAAAATAAATTATATTCCAAAAGACACCTAATTAATAACATAAATTGGAAAAAAAAAAAAAGACTTATTTTTATGATTAAGCTAAAACAAATGGGCAGTTCTCTAATACATATTCACAATTGTTTCTGAGAAAAGAGAAAAAAAATCAAAAAGCTCAAACCCTGATCCAGACACCAGATTAAAGTCGTATACGTTTATGTACAGTACATTCATTTACCATGGTTGTAATCCTATGACCTTAAAAGGTGACCTTTTAATAAAAACACCAGCGTCGGCCACACACAATTAAGTAAAAGCCTGCTTCTATGCATCAGATTGAGTTTTCAATGTCAAATATTCCCATGTACTGTTGTAATATTGTATATCTTTATTGTTGTTACCAGAAAAGGTATTTATCAAAGCCGATAAACAAACTAAGCATATTTTTATGCAGTATATTTCATTTCGTGTTCATTTTCTACAAAGATTTGAGAAGTACATTTTGTAAACAAGTATAAACAAACGGTACTGATAGCGGCATGTTGATTTTAACACACCTTATTAAAAAAAAAGCACGCAATACCTTGCTGAAGTCCACTGAACTGTTGTCTCTGCTCAAGTCTCTTTTGGAATCAGGACTCGCTAAGTGAAAGGGTGAGGAGGACGTCATCTGACCTGAGTGAGGCAGTAAAAAAGGGCCAACACAAATCACTTCCAAATACAAGTTCTAGAAGAATTTAGATCAGATTTAAACAATGTATTCATTCAGAGACAAGGGAACACTTGATCTGTGTAGGAGAAAGTGAACAGGTGGTTAAAGGTAGTCCATAATGCATCTAATGTGTGTTTATATTGTGTAGATTGTGCAAGAAACTGCATATGAACGCTAAAATGAAGCCTATGCTGAGATGACTGATACGGTGTTCATTTTTCAAACTAAAACTTTAACGGAAACTTTTCGTCGACCACCCTGTGTCTCATCTTTATCAAGTATTTTATGACAAAAATGTAAATTTGAGAAGTACTGGAAACAAAAATCCAAACAAAATCTCTGCTGAGTAAAAACGTGATGATGGATGACAGACTCAACCATCCTCAATGCCAAATGATCTTTTTCCCTTTTTAACCAATTAATTATGGTGACTTGAACGCTTACAATTAAAGCTGTTTTTCATCTAAGCTGTAAGTCATTTGTTCAAATACACAGAAAATAATCAAGAACTTGTGAATAACAATTATGTATTGCACTTTTTCTAACAGACGGTTAGAAGAGTGATGTGGTACATTTTCAGTTTAAATGACTAATCACATAATCAGACAAGGTATGCTTAGAGTGGAGTTTTTATTGCCATGGCAAATATCATTTTGCAAATTCTATTAGAGTATAACAAAACTGTCAAATTACTGAGAAAGACTAAAATGAAAGTTAGATTTCCACAGAATGAATTTAAACTAAACTAAAACACTAAAATGTGACTGACTAAATCCGATCTCTGTTGATTGACCAAGACTAAATTGATACTTTAAAAATTCTCATTAAATGTCTGACTGCTCACCGTTTTTATCCAGGTGGAGCTCTGATGCACGTCGGCCCATGTCAGCAAGGGAGCGAACAATGGGCAGACGATTGGCCAGTTTCTTCTGGTTCTGGTGATGGTGCGGCTTCAATAACGTTTCACGCACTCTCTGGCGAAGCTCATCTCCCAGTGGTGAGTATAACTCCTGATGATCTAAAATCATGTCTAATAAAATGGATTATTATATAGTCAGAATTCAAGATCAATGGTTTCAAATGTAGACTTAAATATGCTTTTTAATTGTTTACGGAAGCGGATTATGGGCAATTTTGATGAAGAAAAATGTTTTGGGCCAATCAAGAATAAAGAATCGAAAAGACGAAATTAAAGTGGAAATTTCAAAAATAAACTCAAAATACAATATAGAGATTCGGGGTGTCCCGATCCGATACCGGATTCAACTTTCCGGATTCTCCAATTTTTTTTTTTCTTTCCCCAATTCATTTTTTCTTTATTTTATTTAATTGTAGAATATTGTAGATGTTATTTTGAAGGTTTTGTATGATTCATGCTGATATCGGCTCAATATCGGTATCGGACGAACTCAAGGCTGCAATACCTGTATCGTATTGGAAATGAAAAAGTTGTATCGGGACATCTCTAATAGTGATATAAGTCGAAGGTTTGCTAATAAAGACAAATCTACAGAAGCGGAATAGATCCAATCTCAAAATGTCAACTTTATTCCCGACATTTCGACTTTATTCCATTTTGACGTTATTCCCGACATTTCCACCAAATTATTTTCTCCATCAAAATTGGCCTTAATCTGTTTCCTTAATTGTTTAAATAAAAGAAAAAGAAGAAAAAATAATCAGAATCCCACTATTCATTTTCTACTTGTGATTTGCAACTACCTGCGATCTCATCGATGGTATTTGCCCTCATGTCCAGCAGTACGGTGCTGTTGATAATGCAGCTGCGCAGCTCAAACAAACTGTGTAGAGACAGCGTGGCCACATAGGGTTTACTCCAGCGCTCTCCTCCATCTTCCACATCCTCCTCAAACTTCAACCACCTGTAAGAGAAGTTGGAGTCGCTGTCAGGAGAGGCAGCAGACGGACACCCAGCTGGCCATCTGTTCCTGCTGCAGTAATCATGCTCTCATAGTCAATCTCCCCACATGTAGCTCCCATCTCTCTCTCTCTCTTTGCTTCACTTAATGATTCCCCTTCCCTTATTGCCTTTCATTACCAGATCAATGTAAATAAAAGCTGTCTAATGTACTCCATTTACAGAGAAGCATAAGTCTGAAGTCTTAATACCAGTAAAAAAAATTGACACAATTACAATGTGTAACATTTTATTTACAACAATGAACAGCAATTATTTAAATGGCAAAAGTCCAATCAGGGAAAGTGGGATCACCACAGCCCATTCAATCAGAGCTTTCAGTAATAACCTAGAGATCATGTCTGTGTGTGGACACTGAGGTTCTACTCTACCTGGCACTTTCTCTCCATTCAGAATCATCTCCTTCCCTCACACAGATCTCATCCATCTCAGTAAAGAGATCATGAGGAATGTGCTCCTCATCGTCATCCTCAGCACCGAGCAGGAACTGCACTCTTTGGGAGGGAGTGTCTGCCAACAGAACATCATATTACTTAGTTAGCACAAGCCTCTGTGGTAGCTGTGTTAAACATATGTATGTTACCCTGTATACATGTACTGTATGTACACACACATAATAAAAAGTTGACATTACTTTAAAAATAAATATCAAAACTTGTCTTAAAAAACAAATTTGTGTTGACTTAGATCAGTGGTTCCCAACCTGGGGTACATGTACCCCTAGAAGTACTTGAACACCTCTCAGGAGGTAAACAAAACATTTGTCAGTTTGTTTTTTAACTTTTAATATTATAGATTTTTCATCCACACAGACTTTTCTTTCATCCATCATTAATAATTTGTGGCACAAAATCTCTTTAAAATACACCAAAAGGTGAAGTTGAAATTCTAAAACGGGCAAAACCTCAACAATTAATTAATAAAAAGGCCTAAATTCAAGGTTATTGTTGGACAAGACACAGGAAACAGTTTAGACGAGCCTGCAGACATAAATAAATAATGTATAACATGAGCTAAGGGGTACTTGCCATAACAATTAAAGGCTAAAGGGTACATGGCGCAATAAAGTCTGGGTAACACTGACTTAGATCAATTAAATTTGTTAAGACAATAAATCTAATTGATTTAAGCCAACATAATTTTATTTTAAGACAATGAATTTGCTTTTTTCCCTCATTGTTTGCATGTTAGAAATAAATAATTTCCAAACTTTAGTCCTTGAGGGCTGCAGTTGTGTTTAAGATTAAATGGCCCATGCACGACAACACAACCCCTGATCAGAAGAGAAAGTACATTATCAACTATAAAGCAAAGATACACTTGCATATTAGCATGCACTTGTTTCAGGATAGCATTTAAACCATGCTGGACTGTGACTCTTTGATAGCCCAGCTCTATGTGAAGCATAATGTGAGTCAGTGACTGGTGGAAGTACCGTAAACGGGAGACTCTCTTCCTTCGACCAAAGGTGGGGCTCGATCCCGACTCTTCTTCAAGTGTCTGTTGCCATGATGACGATGCCTGCGATGGCTGCGGTTCCGGGTACTGCCCAGGGGAACATGGACCCCGATGTAAAGCGTCCTGTGGCCTGGGGACACAATATTCAAAAGGGGGTTCAGAACTGTCAATGTGCATGTGTGCAAACGAGAGGTTTGGTGCAACCTTTATATATTTAATAGATTGGGATTCCCATTTTTGTAGATCTTTGATTTGGAATGACAGCTGAGAACTCATGAGGTTTTTTTTCAGCTCTCCAGTGCTATGTATAACATGTTCTGTTTAATAAGCCAGTACAAAGATAGTGTGAGTTGAAAAGCTCATCTGTTCTCCTACAAACAGCCCACTCTGTACTGCAGAACAGAATTTAGCATTCACAAAACTTGCTACAAAATGATGCTGGGCTTAAAAATGACAATGAAATCAAAAGTATTAGAACATAACAATAAATCTCATAGCACCATGGTCACACATCAGCAGCGCAAAAAAGCTATTATTTATAGAATTAACAAATCTCAAAGCAAATATTATCCTTTGGTATCAAAGATACAGAAGTGAGCTTTTTTTTATTGTTCTATGAAAGACACAAATGATACAAATACCTGATTACATCAGTTCAAGGTCAATCAGTATCACATCTTGAGACACATTTCTACTCTTTGGTCCTCAATTCAATTTTGTTGTTGTTCTAAGTGGTGCAGTATTAGGGCCTCATTATGGAAGAACTGGATTTGAGTACTGGTTGGAACAGGAAGGAAATCCCATGTGTCATCAATTCCAAAATCCCTTCAAAAGTGCCTAAGTCGCTTTTTGACCATTTAAAGACTTTATGCCTTACTCATTTATTTTAAATTTCTCTTTTTTTTAGTTTTATTTACTGTATTTTCACAAATTGTTTTAAAATTCAGGATTTTTTATATAAAAAATTAGTTGGAGATAAAATATCCAAATGGCCAAGAAAGGATTTAAACACTTTTGTTTTAAGGGAGACTTATTTAAAATAACCATGATTTGTAGTGGTAACCACTGAAAATGGAGCAACAGATCAACAAAACAAAAAAATACTGGATTAGACACTATGTTCATTTTTGTACTGTACAGTAAACTTTCAACAATAGTGAAGTTCAGGTTATCGGAATTTTCTAACCTCGGGGAGGTATGCTACGAGGCAATATTACCTCTTATCTTGTTAACTTCCGGGATTTAATCAGTATGTGCTGTCCTATGCAAAGCTCGCTAACGTCTTATAAAACTAAATCACCATGGTAACTTAAGCAGAAAGACAAACCTGGTCGGAACCAGATTCTGTTCTGGCTAGGACGGGTGTCTGCAACCCGCGATTTGCCAACCTAAAAATAAATCACTGTGCAATAACTACCACCTTCCTACGTCACCTCCTCAAACATCTACGACCATCAGCTTTCCTGCACCTGTGGCTAACCTTAAGTTTTTAATCCCTGGTAAGATAACTAAACCAACAAATACACTATTCCAGATGTAAATATAAATTTTCATTGTGTGGGGACAGATTAATTTAACCGCCAATGTGCCGGTTAAATATGCATGCTTGATATGTGGCAAGAAATTAGCAATTAGCATGTGTTGACTGACATTATGTGTTATCAAATTCAAGTTATTTTTTGTAGCCCTTCAAATACTTTATCTAAAAAAATATTTACACAACATTATCTGATATAATTTAATACATTATGTTGTCTTCATTAAAAAGGTATTGTTTTGGCTACGGAAGGACTTTAATCCAGGTGAGATGAGGCCAAATGGCTCTTTGGAGAGTAAAGGTTGCAGACCCTGACTAGGATCTTAGCTAGTGCTAAAGCCCCGCCTCCTGACCAATCAGTTCTCTTAGAAAACGACCTGGCCATTGTTAGAAGATCCTGGTTGGTGCAGATCTGACAGCTGCGGTTAGGAAAGAAAGATTATTAATGGAAAAATGCAATCCTTTCATTTACTGACGACATCCTTTAGGAAAGATATAGATTTATATCTGATGGACTGATCTACAGTCAGCTGATAATGCCTGTGTCTCTGTATGCGCAGGAGGATGAATTCATTCATACGCTAGTGAGGCTGACCACATCAGCAGGAACATACTACAGTGAAACAATGTGCTCTCATCCCAGTGTGTGTGTGATAAATAGGTCTACTTGAATAAAAAACGTGAGTGCTGTAATAAAGGGAAAGTGATCAGAGCGCTGTCCGTTTACCATCCCATTTAATGGATTAAGATCATAAATATTCTCACACTTTTACGGCTTCACAGAGTTTCCCTCCTGGTACGTGCTGCATTAACACTGTTGCTCTTCGATGTCATCATGAATTTAAATTCATTATATTTGTTGAAGATGATAAGCTGCTCCTCCATTGTTAAAAAAAAAAAAAAAAAAAAGTCGGTCTGCCAGGTTTCTTCATTGTAATGATGATTGGTCAGACCCCCAACCAGTAGAAGCGGATGCTACCACCTCTGAACCTGGTTCCGCTGGAGATTTCTTCCTATAAAAAAGTTTTTTCTTCCCACTGTCGCTAAATGATTGTTCATGTGAATCTTGTTGGGTTCTTTCTTTCCTTCTTACTACGGACTTTATACTTTAAGCGCTCAGAGGTGACTTTGTTGTAATTTGCGCTATATAAATAAAGTTGAGTTGAGTCAGACGCTGCAATCTCCACCCCTTTCATGGACTTTTATGGAAGCGTGCACGTACCGAAGCTGAAAACACTAGGCTTAAATTAGCGTGTTGTTATCGACCTTTGTAGGACAGCTTCTCTCTGACAGGGAATGTTTGGTTAAGTGAAGCCTGCTAACTGAGATTAATCCAGGATATAGTTATCTAGCTTCGTAGCATAGGCATAAACATGCCTGCTTGTATCTTGTTTACCTTTCAACATTTACACAAAACAAATGTTTTATGCGTGAAAAGCAAATTTCCAACTTAAGACTAGATTTTTTTAAAATGAAATCAAAAGAATAATTATACAAGATACTGTATATCTATGTTATTTTCCTTGTTGCTCCACCTGCAGAAACCCCCAAGTGCTTTCAAACGCTGCATAATTTTCCAGATTGTGTTTGCGGTTGATCCAGTTGTAAACTCTCCTTTCCTGCAGTTTCTGCCTCCCACATGCTGTTATCTTATTTAAAAAAAGGCTCTCAAGAGGAAAGCAGCAGTAGCGAGGACAGAGTGGGCGGATTCAGCTGCAGCAGCACTCCACTTCTCCATGCTTTGTGTTTTCATTCCTGTTTACTCATCTATTCACATATACAGTATACCTTCAAGATCCTCCTCTTCGAAGTTGGTACTTTGCTGGGACCGTGTCCCCCCCCTGTCCACCACTGCCTCATCCTCATGCTTCTGTGGGACACACAGATTCACAACGTAAATATAAATGAATATCTGAACATAAACATTCACATTTATTATACCCTATAGTTTACTATAAAGGCAGCATTAAATACAATGTGTGTTTACTAGGTGTTGCTTCACAGTTACGGACATTTAACACATTATTCAACTGAGGAACACAGTTACCATGGTAACTAATTGCACATCTTAGAAAATAAGAGTGTAGTGTCTGAGTTATAACAAAAGGCAAATAGTGAAGTATTCTGACCTATAATCACACGTTCGGCAAAAGAGATGGTATCAATGAAAAGTGTTTTAATACAGTGTTTCTCAAATGGGGGTACATGTACCCCTAGAGGTAAATGCGAGTTAGCACTCATTCATTCCATCATTATGCTCTATAGTTGTTTTTATTTTATAGTATGAGCAAAATGTTGCATCTGGACAAAGGGGGTACTTGAAATTCAGAAATAAGAGAATGGGGTGCTTGAGCCAAACAAGTCAAAGAAGAACCAGTTTCAAATTGTATTGAATATCCTAACTATTTCTGTGAGAATGTATATCTAGATTTTCTTGTAAATCTACCCCAAGATGAGATGTTAAGATCAATTATTTTATCTTGGCTCTTCCTTCACAGTGCTATAGGCTGATGCCCCTCCCCTTCTCTGCACTTCACATCTTCTGAATGATTAAATCCAAAGAGCATAGATCCATAGTCGATTAGATTCCAAGCTCGGAGCAAAGCAGCAGTCTGTGGTGTGAATGTCAGCCTGCTTATGTAATACGTGAGAAAGAAAATGAGAGCGAGGAGGTGGTGAGACTAGCAAATTCACAAAGCTGACAAATAAAATGACTCCGTGTCATTAAGTAGTGTTACACTGCTATTACTAAAATCATTAGAGTTTTACATATTCACTTTTAGATATGAAACCCATCTATCAACAACTGTATATTGTAAAGTAACAGTAAAAAAAAGAGATCACAAACAAGATATATCAAGACGGAGCAATTGAGTGGGATGGTGTTACAAACTATATGCCTTTAATGTAAATATATCAAAACCTGTAAATACAAACAGAAGCTGAAAATGACAAGAAATGAAACAAAATCAGTGCCTCAGTCTTTTCATTCACTGAGGGAAACATGCAGCAGAGCCATAATCTACATAATCTACAGTGTATTCCAGGGACAACAAGCCAGACTCTATACAGAGGTATCCAATTAAACTACAAGCACCTCCATACAAAGTAGGAGATCCTAAGTAATCTGAAATCTATGAACTAATGGAAAAATATCCACTTATAAATCAGAAATTAGAATAACTTGTGACCAAAAACAAAGAAAAGACTCATCCGACACAGTTAATAACTATTTTTTTGCTGGCCTGGCTGCATCTGCGGGCCCGGGGCAGTTCCTGGGTTTGCACATATACTGGTCTACGATGCACTGGCATGCCTTGGGATGTGGGATAGAACTCATACTGGGCTTAACTTTAGACACGTTAATCCCAAATACCTGCTTTAGGTACAACCAATCACTCATTCCCCCTGTTCACAGCCACCAACTTTATAGCCAAGCTTCACACTTGTGTAATCAAGCCAGTATAGTGACAACATAATAAGCACAATATGTTCTACAACTTCACATCTCACCCTCACTGTAAAATAATCTATTCTTCCCCACCCTATTCTATTTCCTACCTTGAGTCGCTCCACCCTGCTCCCTTTCCCCCCTCCACTTAGGTGTAACACTGCTCTCCCTTTTTATATCCTCCCTATAATAAAAGATTCCTTACCCTTCCTTAGGGAGGGCTGGTGATGGTCACAATTAAGCAATAAAATAAATCAATTTATTTTATTGCAATAACAAAACATGCATCGCTGTCTCATAATGATTGCACTTCTTGTAGTGTTGACCTTTGACAGCATGTGCAGACGAGAAAAAAAAAAAAAAAAAGTCCAACACTTGCATCAGGCGGCCAAACTGGATTATGGCGTCACCAGCGCGTCATCGCGACAGGACGAGCATGCGCAGATCAACCGGAATTAATCTGTTCGGATTTAAAACCACTTAATTCAGATTGGCCAATTGCATTCGGAATGAGGTGTTCACAAAGTAATTTTTTTAGGGGACTTAACTTTCATTCTGATTTAAAGCTCTCATGTAAATGTAGCCAGTATTTATAATAGATTACACAGATACAGTAATAATCCAATACATGACACAGCAACTACTGCTACTCGACAAAGGCGGTCGCATTTTACTTTGCTCCCTCTCTTCCCACCCTTATCTGTTCTTGTTGCTGCTTTGTCTGGTCTTGTGAATCTAATACAAGCCTCTCTTTACATCTCATCCAAAACTGGTCTCAATGCAATCTATCAATTTTTTTTTGATAAAAAGATCAGGCAGTGGTGAGCCTGCGTGTCCAAGCAGGACGTTTGCTGCTGGAAATACACTGGACCCTTGGAACAAGTGGCAAGTTGTGCGTCTGTCGATTCTTTCCGTGGACGACATCTACATGATTGGAATTATGGCAGCAGGTATGCTGCTTTTGGATTGTTTAGGTGGAATTGAAACCAACTTGGAAAAGTTGGGTGCCCGACTTGCTTTTTTTTTTTTTTAATTATAATTACTGTTTAAATGTGGCTTTGTTCCAGCTGTTCCCTAAGCCTAAACCATCTTGACCACTAGTTGACCATCAAGGCATTAGGATCACGAAGGACATTTGTTCACAGCTGTGAAGCCACATGGTCATGCCCCACCGCACGGCTGATGGTGATAATCTGTCTGTGTAAAGGCCTTGGATCAGTATTCCCTCTCAGATTAAACCTCCTGTATGTGTTACTATACAACACTGACCACGTTAGCTCCTTCTAATTGTTCATACATGGAAGAAATCACAGCATCAGTGTTACAACCATGACAGAATGTGTTATTTTTAGAATTCACAAGGAGCTTAAAAATGAAGATAGATATAATGTATGTCTTTTTTGTCCCGAACTACACATCATACATTCGCCATTTTTTCTAACAACACAATCGACTTCAAAGGTCAACTTAAGACAAAACTAACTGGGCATGCACATACACCTCTTGTTTGGACTAATAAGTTTCTGTGTCACATATTAATAGTAGTATGTGTTGCACACTTTTAGCAATGTGAACACCATCACCTTCTTCACTTATTGCAAAGAAATACATTGTATTTATGTTAACACTGCTACTATATTTAAGGTATTTGACAGTTTCAGGCCTTTATTCCATTGGAATCTCTAGTGTTACACCCCCTCAAAAGGCTTGAGGGGCTGTTAAATAAAAGATGCCATAACAGAAATAAGGTGGTCCAAGTATTTATTTACAAAAAGTTTGTAAAAGTTAAGTCAAACAAAAATGACTGGAGACCCTGGCCAAATTGAACAAAAGAGCCAACCCCATACAGGACCATTGTATCCAGTGCCCACCCTCTAGACTACTGAAAGGTACAAATAAGTAACACAAAAACAGGACTACCAGTATCCCCAGTACAAACTAAAAAAACAAACTTACAAACATCAAGTGTGAAACAGAAGGCACTCTCCCCACATGTCTGCTGCTGGTCAAGTGTTGTTGTGCCTCCTTTCTTGTGGTCCTCTCAGCCCTGTTATATAGCTGCCCCTCCCTCTCACCTAACACACCTGATTCAAATCAGTAATCAGGTGGAGAGAGAGCAGGCTGAGAGGCCAGGAGGCACCATCTATTTATATATAGCCTCTATTATTGTGTTGTCATATTTTATTTCCTTCATTGCATTAATTTTCAGGTGTCTTTTGGGTATTCTGTGAGTTGCCTCTGTTGTTTTTTCTTGCACTTTATTTGATCAGAGCTGTCATGTGGTCATACCAGCCTGTCATTGTCTGATCTCGTTAGATCTCTGAAGCTAAGCAGGTCTGGGTCTGGTTAGTTGGATGGGAGGCCACTGAGAATTCCAGGAGCCACAGTGGGGGGGGGAAGTTGCTCCAGTGGTATCTGTCACCGACATTGCCTAGTGTGAGTGAGTGTTGGTGGTGGTCGGAGGGGCCGATGGCGCACTATGGCAGCCTCGCTTCCGTCAGTCTGCCCCAGGGCAGCTGTGGCTACAATAGTAACTTACCACCACCAAGTGTTTCTGTAAAGTGCTTTGAGTGTCTATGATAAAGTGCTACATAAAATCCAAATGCATTATTATTATGACAGTAAATTTCCCCACTGTGGGATCAATAAAGCTACTCTACTCTACTATGGGTGACCGTGGGTCAGGTGGTAGAGGGGTTGTCTTCTGATTGAGAGGATGGGGGTTCAATCCCAGTCTATATGTCAAAGTGTCCTTGGGCATGACACTGAACCCTAAGTTGCTCCCAGTGGTCAACTAGCACCTTGCATGGCAGCTCAGTCCCATTAGTGTGTGAATGAGCTGATATTGTTAAGTGCTTTGAGACTACTTCAGTGTGGGGATTAAGCGCTATATAAACCAAGTTCATTTACCATTTACTAACACTAGTGTTTGAATTAATCTGCAAGGTGAGAGATTTGTGTCGCCAATTAATTGCATCATGTCTGTAGACAAGGTTTTCCTATTTCAAATCTATCAAATGCAACAACACATCATCAGTAGGGTAAAACTAACCTGTCTCACGGCGGTCTAATCCCAGCTCACATTCCCATGAAATACTTTGACTGAATAGAAACATGAATCTGACCCGTCCTACCTGAAGGTGCTTCAAGGTTTCCAGAATACATGTGTTCTCCTTTAACGTCCACAGCTGTATGGTACTGGGTTAAGATGCTGTCTCAGAGCTGAGCACAGTCCATCCATCCTGTTTTGCATCGTGTTTGCTAAATAAATGCTGATGCCCTTCTGTTGTGTCAAACAATTGTCATACTGTATTTGTCATCAAGCATCTTATCGACACTGTTACCTTGCTCTCATCAAGAGAACAGGCAACAACTGTGATATCATTCTGCTGTGCATCAAGCTTGAGTATTTCTTTCTTTTTTGTTTTATTCTTTTGTAAAAGTCACAAATGCATTTGTCTTGTTGACAGATTTGTAAAAGAAAACAGATTTGTTTGACAGTAAGGCAGGTTCTCTGATATTTCCAGAAAAACTCACCGAACTTTTGATTCCAACAGATGAGCCAAAAGAAGGGCTAACCTGCAACAAAACAAAACGAGTTCAAATACAGGAGGCTTGTGTGTGTGACAGAATGACCTATTTTTGTAGTTTATATAAAGCACAGTTGCCATATGAAAGGCACTATACAAATACATTTGCCTTGCCTAAACTGCATGTTTGGCCTCATAATCTGATGAGAGATAGAAGGTTGTGACCTTACATTTAAAAACCAAAGCAGTGTGTATTTAGCTCAGAAAGTAATAACTGGGAAAAGATGCTCTCAGCCCTCTGTTAAATGGAAAGAAACATCTGTTAAGGTAGAAAAACTAAAGATTATGCAGTGAACCAGTATTTGGTTTCATTGTATCATTCTGTTAGATGTAGAAAGAGAAACCATTTCTGAAGCAATATATTAGCAGAGTAAGATTCTACAAAATGACAAACTGGAGCTTGAATAATGATATTAATGGCTTGGATAGCATCTTTTTCGTGGTGATTCAAAGCGCGTACGAAAACTGCTATTCATTGACACCAATCATACCTGGTGGTGGTAAGCTACAATGTAGCCATAGCTGCCCTGGGGCATAAAAACAGAAGCGTGGCTGCCATTTTGCACCTACTCTGACCACCACCAACATTCATGCATGATTCATACAAGGCAATGTGTGTAAAGCGCCTTGCCCAAGTCAAGGACACAAAAACAATGACTTGGAAAGAGTGGGATTCAAACCCCCAACCCTTTGGTTATTGGACAACCCAAATGCTGTATATTGAAAACTTGAGGGAAAAGTAAACTTTGCACCAAATTCTATAGTGCATGAATTCAGACAGTAGTTTATTACACTTTAAAAGACAATTATTCTATATATGGAATAAAGTCACATTCTGAAATTATGGGAAAATACTAAATTAAATAGAAAGTTAGCTAACGCAACAAAGGGAAAGCTATCCACTTTAATTAATCCAGAGTTGGATGTTTTACCTTATAGTCTCACCACAAACAGGAGCTTTCACAACACAACATGAAATATTAACCATATAGAGAGGAAATAATCCATCCCAGGGGATGCACGCACGCTGTTTACCGTTGGCAGCAGTGGCTCTATCTGTGCGCCCTGGTCCGTCTTCTCCATCCTTCCTCCGGGCTGTGTCAGCTGGGAGCTCCGCGGTGTGCGATGTGGCAGGTGCTGCAGGGTGTGAGCGACCACACGGCGGTCACATGTCGGTCAGAGCGTGGTGCGGTGCGGGTGATTAGTGTCTCCTCAGATGCTGCTGGAGCGCGTCTGTGCACAGAGAGACGCTGCTGACCAACTGCTGTAGGAGGATGGAGAGATGCCCCATTAGAGGTGGGCATCTTCTATCACAGCAGGGGCCACAACAATGTGTTTGTTTGATCGAAGGGCCACGTTATCAACATTCATATGTCAGCATTTAGAAGCGTTAACTGGAAATAACAAAGGATTTTTATACTTTTTTTTTTTTTTTTATGTTTGCTCTTCTGTGTATTTTTTCTGTAAAATGTATGTTTTTTGGAGTCATATTGTGTATTTCTTGTCTTCTTGTGTATATTTTTGTATATTGTGGAGTCAATTTGTGTATTTCTGTTGTTGTTTTGTGATACTTGGAGTCATTTTGTGTATTACTGTTGTAGTTTTGTTCATTTTTGTAGTAGTTTTGTGTGTTTTGGAGTAAATTTTGAGTGTTTCTTGTCTTTTGACGTACTTTTTATGTCATTTTCTGTAATTCTGCATATTTTAGAGTCATTTTGTGTATTTCTGTTATGTGTTATTTTGAGTCATTTTGAGTATTACTGTTGTCGTTTTGTTCATTTTTGTAGTAGTTTAGTGTGTTTTGAAGTATTTGTTTTGAGTATTTCTTGGTTTTTTTGTACTTTTGTTGTCATTTTCTTTAATTGTGTATATTTTTTTGTCATTTTGCGTATTTCTGTTGTTGTTTTGTGTTATTTTGAGTCATTTTGTGTATTACTGTTGTCGTTTTGTTCATTTTTGGAGTAGTTTTGTGTGTTTTGGAGTATTTTCTGTTTTTCTTGTCTTTTACTGTATTTTTGTGCAATGCTGTGATTTTTTGTATTTTTTAATATATTCTTGCTTCTGTTTTCTTTTTTTTCTTTTTTTTTCTGTCATTTTGTATGTTTACTTTGGGGGATTCATCAAATTAAACTGAGGGACTGCCAGTTGCCCATGTCTGCTGTAGCTAATGATACACTGTTATATAGTACAAGTCTGTAAGAAATCAATGGTGCACCTTAAATATTAAGTATATGTTTGCACCTTTTTGAAAAAACTACTCTCAGTTTGAACACCTAATCCAAAGTGAGGAGCAAACTGTTGCTGATCATGTCCAACAACTTTTATCTTTTCATGGATGCTTCCTTACAGCATACAGATTCACAGTTTGTTCAAACCATTATAAACTGCTTTCTGATAGAATTTCTTGGCCTCAAAAGTGCTCAATTGTCAACTTTAACATGCACATTTTAAAAGTGGTGGAATGATTGCCTGTATTAGCATCACAGTTTGTAAATCTGACTATTTAGTGCAGTAGAATGATGGTGTCTAATGTGTACTAATGACTCAAATATATCCGAGGCAAGTTTCCAGCACTTAAGCAAATCCGGGACACAACATTTGTTAAGTATGTCTGATGGTAACAGGAGATAACACACACACACACACACACACACACACACACACACACACACACACACACACACACACACACACACACACACACACACATTTGCTTCAGCAAATACCAAATTATTATTATTATTATTATTATTATTATTATTATTATTATTAATAAAACTACCGTCTTTGAAATGTTGCTACATGTGTTCACTTTATTGTGGAAGCAGGTTTAAAAACGTCATAAAAGCATTTTTCAAACGCATCCATGTCCATCATTGATAAAACCATAGCAGAGCATCGCCATCTGGTGTACATAAAAATACTAACAAGTAGATTCACAGCACAACAAATGCACCAACTCATACATTTAATAGTTTAAAATTGTAATATATTTTTTTGAAATGTATTTCTTCTTTTGCCCTTTAAAGGTCCTATATCATGCAAATCGACTTTTTTTTTGTTAGTTTTTAACCTTGTTACAATGTTTATTCCTTATCAAAAACACCCCCAAAGTATTATTGGGCTTCCTTCCTGCATCTCTGAGATATCCTCAATAATCCTGCTCTCTGTCCTCTTCTGAGAAACGAGCGATTCAAGTGCCAGTGACGTCACTAGCATTCTGGACCGCCCCCTCCAGGAAGTGCCTGCTGCTGGTGCCGCCCCTCCACGGAGAACATACACCCCCATTCTCTCTGGTGCTAGAAGCATGCGAGGGCCCTTAGAACATCTGTTTGGAGGGTCATTGTCCTTTCTTATTCAGTCTGCACAGGGAAAATAAACGGACTTTGTTTTTGTACCAGACGATAAACCAAAAATGCGTGTTCGACTGCGAAAGTGTAATCCAGTCAAGTGTGAGGAGAATCGCAGAGCTGGGCAGCACAGACGCAGAGGACACACACACTACACGCTGCAGCTGTGGAGAGGCCACAACCGTAAGTAAAATAACCCTCTAGATAAATGTTAGCCATACTCCTCCTCTGGAACTGTTTACAAAGATTGGTGGGCGTGCATGTGTCCCGTGCTGCCTTGGCTCTAGGTCTACGTCATGAAATGGGAGGCACTCACACGGCGGAGAGGCGGTCCTCCGAGAAACCGGGCATCTCAACTTCCGGGTTGAGAGAAAATAAGTCATATTTCTTCAGAAATTAGTATTTTATTTTTTACAAAATGTGAAATACTGCCCATATGTGACTGTAGTTGATTTTGGAAGGTCTGAATATAGCATGATATAGGACCTTTAAAAAAAACTTTCCCTGATCTTCAGAGCACGAGGCCAAACGTTTGTGGTTTCATGAGCTGTGTTCAGTTATCGCCATATGTTTGTTCCAGAGAAAACCTTCAGTTTACAGACAATGCGTGGTGCGTTCAAAGCCACACCTGCCAAACTCCTTCACCGTAAATCAAGCAGGAATAAACTTGCTTATGTATTTATTATTACTGGTATAGCTACATATCTTCGTTTGGCATTATTTTTGCTTGATTAAATAAATTAAATTAGTTTAAAAGCGGATTAAAGCTGCAAAAATCTGAGTCATGCATTTTGCATTGGTGCTTTTTTTTTTTTTTTTACTTTTTCTTTTTAAAAAACCCTTTCACTTTAAAATTTTATTGCAATTTGCTCACATGCTCACACAAATATTACAATATAACCTAATTAGGCTACTTGTTTACAATAAATTAGCTGCATCAACCTAACCTTGTCTTCACATTACTCTAATCCTATATACAGTTATTTTATATACAGCTTTAAAAACAAGTTCTTCCTTTTATAGTTTCATTGTTGTTGCTGTTAAAGATCATTTTATTCTTGAAATGTCCTAAGAAATACATTTTGAGAAATGTATGCTCATATTATGGCACTAATTTAGCAAATATATTGGCTGTAGTTTTTGTCAGAGTTTGCAGAAGAATGGTAGTGGTGCCTTCACAGAAAATAAGCACGAAAATAAACAATAGATAGCCTGATGAAAACATCATTTATTATGTTTTAATCACATTACAGCAGATATACAAATATCCTCACAACAGTAGCACACATGTTATTAAGTAAATAGCCTGTATGCTGATGTAAATAAATAATAAACATAAAGAAATTTTTTAAAATTAAAAAAAAAAAAACACTGCTCTACATTAATAACATTTATAACGCCTTTAACCACATGTATCGAGAATGCAGCAATGACTTTGGTCGCGTACATGTTTGATACAGAAGTCTACAAAACACAGAGATTTCCACTGACAGGGAGTATTATTATGCCAATATATGCTACACAAGAACATTTCATGTACATAATCCTAATATCTTTTTTTTTTTACTACTTGTAACAGAAGGATGTTTATTTTAAACTACTACTTATGAATCAGATTTCATCTATTTTGTGTACATCCGATCACTATCACCAGCTGTCCAATATTATGTACAGTATATTCATATTTACAGTGATTCTGACTCAGTGGTTTGGAGCCAGGTTTATGGTAAAAAGTCCAGGAATTTACACTTTGGCCCATAATGGTAGATGACAGTCCTCTTTGTCTCTTTGTTTATTTTTTGATCAGTTATAGATAAATAGAAAGACTTTGAGGCCAAAAGTATTGGGACATCTTTGATTTATTTCTTTTCTTTTGAAGAGCGTAAGTGAGGATTGGACGAGAAAGTCTGGCTTGCAGATTCAGATTAACAAGACGTCCCAATACTTTTGGCAATAGAGAGATAGATAGATAGATAGATGAATAGTAGGGCTGGGCAATGTAGCGCGAGTCGTGATTCAAGAAATATCGAGTTTTCTATTATCGATATATATTTTTCATAGCTTATTTTGTATCAAAATACTTGTTTTTAGTAGTCGCTGTTTTTGCCACTTTTGAGAACAAGTTGGAAAGCACAGTTAGATGGATTGCTGTGCGCTGTCCTAACCCAGATCTATACCACCAATCAAGCCACGCTACAGAACTCAATGGCATGTGCTGTCCATTACAGGAGAAAAGGCCAAACGTGTGTAACTGTTTGTTAATAAATGTGCCTGCGTGGTGTTTAATTTAACCCTGAATTATCTTTCTGGTCAATCTTTATTTGATTTGAAATTATCGAGATTTATATGGCCTTTGTTTTTTTGTTTGTTTTTTTTTTAAATATCGAGATATGAATTTTGGTCTATATCGCCCAGCTCTGATAGATAGATAGATAGATAGATAGATAGATAGATAGATAGATAGATAGATAGATAGATAGATAGATAGATAGATAGATAGATCTTTTCTTAACTGTGTGGATAGAAACTGTAGTAGCCGATGTCTTTGATGCAGTTTTTCTCACACTCTCTGGAGGACAGCAGCTCTGATTTTAACGGGGACACAGTCTCTGGAACAGGGGTAGCAGAAGGTGAGATCCGTCTCCGTTTGGCCTGTTCAAAGATTCCAGAATCGCTGGAATCAATGGATTTAATAGAGGACGGCGTCTCTATCCAGCTGGACTCTGATGTCATGTCTTTGGGTTTGGACTCCTCAGAGCCACCAATGGGGGACCTCTCCGTGGTGATGGAGTCCGCCTCCTCGGACAGGTAGTTGGTGCCCACCCGGCCACCGATGGTGTTGGTGGGCCAGCAGGAGAAGACCGAGCTGGATTTGGTGTTCACCCCGCAGTACTGAGGCGGTGTGCGTCCTCCCCACCCGGAGGGGTCTGTGTAGTAACCCAGAGGCCGGTTGGAGCAGCCCGCGGTGGGCAGCGGGAGAGCCTTCACTCCGGCCGCCGCGTAGGACAGCAAGGTGGCCGCGTTACCGGCGAAATCAGCGGCGTCGTATGCCGAGGCTGCGAAGTCCAGTCGGTTTTTGGCAGGGGTGACAAACCATCGCTGCGGGGGGGAGGCCACGCTGGGCTCGTCGCTTTGCTGCGGGGACAACAAGCTGTTGCCGAGTGGGACGCTGCGCTCCGTGCCAGGGCCGCTCCCCACGCCAGGGTGGAAGCGGGATTTGGCGTAAGTGCTGACAAACTGGTCCTGGAGGAAAGAGCTGGGCATGGCGTATCTAGCACCAGGCACGATCTGTGAGCGGGGAGAGTCACCCGGGGACGGAGTGAGACGATCAATGTCACAGCCTGTGTAGACACTGAAAAAGATAGAACACAACAACAGTTCAGGACCTCAACCTCACAACGTTTCACATATACTGGAAAATCAAACAGGGGTGGACTGGGAGCAGCCCACTACATTATTGTAATTATTACTTTTTAACCCTTTTTTACGTATTTCCTTTGTCCAATGTTTGCCCCTTTTCAGACTTTAGCTTCCATTTACCAATAAATAACATTTTCCCCCCCTTTTTTTTGTCCATTTTTGCAAGTTTTTTGACACTTTTATTAAATTTTAGTTTTTTCAATTTTCTCAATTTTTTTTTTTTTTTTTTGTGCCACTTTTTATCCAAATAAGCTTTTGCCCCAAATACCACTTGTTTTATTTTTTTTCCTACATTCTGCCTCTTTTTGTTCCACATTTTTGCCCTTTTTATTATTGTTTGTCACATCTTGCCCTTTTAACCTACCTTTTGACTTTACATACCACCTGGTTTCTCTTTATTTGGCAATTTTTTGGCCATTCTTGACTGCTTTTGGTCTATTTTAGTCACTTTTCACTCTTTTCTTGCCACTTTTAGGCCATTTTTGGCCACATGTTACCAGATCTGCCTCCACTCGCTCGTAAAAAAAATAATTACAAAAAAATTGTAGCGGACTGGACCGACCCACTTGGGGTCGACAATCCCCAAAATCATAAAAAGAAAAGAGAAATGCTGCATTTTTCTCCATACCTATTCATCTAAAATAAAGATGAGCCTGGCTCCCAAAATGTATTTCCTTTTTTTTTTTTTTTTTTTTTTTTTTTTAATCATGTGAACTTCTTACAACATATATGCCTATAAATTATTACGATACCCTAATATAGCAACTCATCAGAATACAAATTAAATTGTTAGACATGTGTTTCAATAAAGCAGCCCTGAACTAAACAGTTCAAAATCACTATCAAAATGTGTGACATCATCAGTGCACAGTGTGTGTATATATATATATATTTATAATTTATTTATTTTAATGGTCAATATTCTCATAAACACACACCTAAAATTTAAGTAGAATCCCGTTCAATAGTTTATGTTAAACTCTCAGATTAAGAATGGAAATTTGACCATTACTTTCCGTATGAAAGCCAAGAAAAAAAAAAAGAAAAAAAAAAAAATATTTATATATATATATATTTGATACAAAATTAAACAATGCAAAATGGACATTATAAGTTAACCCCTGAGTTTAAAATATACATTATTCTAAATGTTGATAAAACGCATCATCAACAAAAGCATTGCTGTCAAAATACACAATTATTTTAGACTTGTGTGTGTCAAGCTAAACCAATGTTGTTATAAAAATGTTATGATATACATCGGCAAGTATATATATATATATACATTAAAACAGAAAATCAAAACACATAAACTTACGTGTCATAGTTGTCCCGGAATCCTTTTGCAAATGGATTGTGGTCGATTTTCAGCTGGGTAATCTAAATAAAAACAATAAAAGAATTAAAAAAAAACATATTTATACACACATTTTATAATTTATTTATTTACAGATGTCCGTATGTGAGTGAAGTTAAAATCAACATGTTGCTCACTATACAATAATATTATTAATAAACATATAGGCCTATATTTATGTTATTAAGATTTTAAAATAAACTAAAAAAATATATTTCATTGTCAGTTTTGATGAATTATTTAAACGTGATTTTTAAAGTAAAGCAGTAATATGTGGTAGATCTTTGTGTGGGTGGACGCTGGCTGCGCTGTGAGAAATGAAAGTGCAGCTCGTACGTCTGTGTTCTGGTAGGCTGTGACAGCGATGAACTGCGTTTCTGTGAAGGTGAAAGTCTGCACTCTTCCTGGCTGGCTGCTGTCCTCTGTCCCATCCTCGTTCACTTCCACCACATGGAGCCTGGGCTGGTACTTGTGGAGAGACTGGAGGACCACCATCTGGAGAGACCGTGAAAAGATGCGCGTCAGAAAGGCCGTTCCAATGAGAAAAAAGAAAAGAAAAATGCGCTCAAATCAGGTCGATATTATTATTATTAGCTGATCGGTATTAAGAAGAATAGTCACTTCATTTGGAAATTGTGCAGACAGTAAAGCAAAGCAGTTTAAAATCCAATAATAATATTAATAATATTTTTAACAAAAATTGACAGGTTAACCAAATTGTCAGAAAATAAAAAATAAAATGAATATGAATACTTTATGCGGCATTACCTGGCCTGTGTTGTTGGAGGCACCTTTGTTGTTTGTGAGCTTTAGTTTTCCAAATGATATTTCCTGACGCATCCAATGCGCGCCTGTGTTTGGAGAGTCAGGGTGCATATAAACCCTATTCCCTATAATAAACAAAATGCGCAAAAAGAGAAAAAAAAAACACAAAATGTAAAACAACACATTTCTTTTTTAAATTAGAATAAAAAAATAATATATATGTATATATATAAAGCTAAAAAAAAACACAACATTTACAAAATCTGTAATTTATTATTTTAATGCATGCAATACCTGTCACATTTGTGTCTGCTTTTCCACATGGCACCCACTTCCCTCCTTGAAATCGCCAGTGGTTTGGATCAGCGAGTATTACATCCACAAATATGTTATAGTGAGCAGTTGGATCGAGGCCAGAAATATTGAAGCTTAAAAATGGAAACATTCGCCTACAAGGAGAGGGAAAAAAAAAAGAAAAAATACACTTGTGTAAAAACGACACGCAATATTAAAATGCTGGAGAATCAGAACAGAGCAGAATTATTTATTTTAAACTTTGGAATATTTAAGAGTATTCGTTTTAAATTGAGCGTGTAATGGTTACATAAATGTAATTTGCTTTGGCTACAATCCAGCATATTCACAGGTACATTTTTTTTTTTTTTTAGCATTTTCTTGTTTTTAATATGCATTGTCCATTGAATAAATCAACAAATAAAAAATAAAAAACAGTTGATACTTTTTTTTTTTTTTTTTTTTTTTTTAAATCATAATAGAAAGGGAAAATTAAGTATTTTCGCCACAGTTTGAGGTTTAATGTGCGTACCGTCCTTGCTTTGTGATGATCATCTCCGTTTGGTGTCTGTGAAACTTCAGCCACAGGGCCCTGTTGCACAAATACACCTGCGCTTTCCCCGGAACCAGCCCCGCTTGCGCTGAAGAGAACTGGTAAAAAGCCCCTCCTTGGTACGTGTGTCCATACTGTTGCGCGTAAGGGTAGCCTGCAGTCGGGTAGCCTTGTGGAGAAGTGTTGGTCAGAAGACTGTTGTAAGCTCCATTTGTGATGACCGGATGATGGGCCATGTACCGACTGGGGCTCCCGATGGAAAAAGCCGGGTGCGCTGCTCCATGCTGGCTCGGGTACGGGAACATGGCACTGGGTGCTGCTGCTGAGACTGAGTGCGTCTGTGTGGATGGAGAAAAGATGCACCTTTCTCCTGCAGATCCATCGAAATTATGACGAATGTCAGAGACTCCGTGAAGATCAGGAGAGAGTTTGCCCCTCTGGACGTCCCCTGATGCGTCCTTGGAGTCGGGAAAATTGTCTGCCTCTGACTGATTCGTCATCTCCCTGGAGTTTTTTTTCAGAGGTGAACTTCTCTCCAGGTTGTCACTTGCACATATAATAGGATGGTCCTGCAACGGAAGCTCGGATCCATTGGAGCTCGCAAAGCCACTGCCCACATTCATAAATTTCTTGGAGAGATCAGTCGTCGGCGAGATGCAATTCTCGACCTGCATATCTCAGTAAGAAAGACTCTATTAGCTCAACCTATAGAACCAGCACACGCCTTTCCTATGTATCACTATGATAAAGCCTTGCGTTGACTCGAGGTAAGGCAGCAATTTAGCCAATTGTCACCATCCTGTAATCAGGAAGGTTTTTTCATCCTGCTTTGCTAATGAAACAAGGGCTGCCATTGGTTAAAGCAAGGGTTGTAATTTAATTAGACAGCTCTTAATTAGGACCATCTCTTCGTGCTGTGAGCAAAGTGATTTGTTTGCAGTGTGACATGGGCCTATATTTGATTAAAACATATGGTCTCCTACTGCAATCCCATGAAAACACGCAAATAAATATACACAAAAATATCGAAGGAAAAAAAAAAAAAAAAAAAAAGCAAATAGTTACAGTTGATGCCCATGTGATATCTATGGATTGTTTTTCCGCAGCTGCGTTATTATTTACCTCTGTGCGCGTTATTTACCTATTTATGCGCCATGAGTGCCAAAGTATGTCTGCCGAGGAAACCCAGATTTATTATTAACACGCCAGAAATGACAGTCCATGACAGGCAGTGCATCTGATGCCTTAAAATGTTTGTGATATAGCGTGAAATCATGGCGTCCCACTGAAGATGTGTTTATGAGTCCCAGTGCTGGTAAATATTTGATGGCCTGAAGTTATGAACCAGTGCACTGACAACACAGACTGTGGGACAAACGCAGCGCACTAAAAAGAGACAAAAAAACAAAAAAAAAAAACAACTACTGAATAAAAACGAGAGTGGCATTTACTTGAAATATTACATTTCATTGAATCTATGGAAGAATGAGGATACAGACTGTATAACTAAGAAAAATATTGTTGATTTTCAGCAAAAGTTAATGCAAAGAGGGTCAGGTTATTTGTGTATATTATTGAAATATCAACTTGAGTTCAAATTGATTTGAACATATAGATTAAATAATCATCACTGACTTAGAAGATGAAATAATGTGTTGGAGTCGCTGAGTGGCAGTGACTCAGTCCTTATACTTACAGACAACAGCTGCATAAAAGCCCTCTGACACACAGTTATATTACCAAACTACCACATACTTCTGTTCAAAAATATTTTTGTGTATATTATATTGTGTGTATATATATATACTGTATATACTCACATTAAAAGTGGGACAATATCTCGTGCGACAATATATTTAACCCCATTTAATTCAACTTTGTTTATATGGCGCCAATTACAACAATTGTTGTAACGTAGCACGCAGTATCAATGATGTTACCTGAGGTCATGTGTTTCTGGTCTTTCAAAATGAAATAATAATAATGTTAATAATAAAAAATAATCATCATCATAATAAGTGTATTATTTGCATTTCCTGAAGAAAATGCAAGTGAGGATGCATGAGCTGAAACACACCCTTATTTGGCTGCTGGAAAAGAAAAAAGACCTCTGAAGTCAACCACCAATCAAGAGCCACCATTTCCCTTGGTGGCTTCTGATTGGCTGGTGACAAACATCAAAGGACCCAGCAGCCATTCCTGTGTGAAGTGAAGGTTTTAAATTGAAGTGGATGGGCAAATGAATGGGGAACTTGAAAGTCAATAAGTTATATATATTTAAAAATAAAAATAAAATGCTGAAATGTAGAAGAGTAGCCAGAAAATATCCACACGTTTTAACACTTTACCTGTCCAAACTTGTGATGTTAGGGTCTTTGGAAAATCATTGTCATAGTGTTTATTACAAAATATATTTTTTAGAAAAAACCCAACAATTCCACATGTACTGGCATCAGTGACAGTGGGGAGGAGCAACTCCCTTTAAGAGGAAAAACCTTTAGCAGAACCAGGCTCCGAAGTGGCAGCCGGCCTTGACTGGTTGGGGTTAATGGATAGATAGAGGAGAACAGAACAGCACAGAGCGATAGAACATCATCACAGATCATGAACTGCCAACTCCAACACCAAGACACCTGAAACATGGCAACACCTGGTGCTAGACTATGTGAGTGGAATGAGAATGAGTATGGGGTGGACATCAGTGTAAATGTTGAGTAATGGGTATGGGTCAGAAGTGGGGGATGAACTATAACCCCATCACTACCGTGCCTGTGTGGACAGCACCTGTTGGAGGACTATGTGTTGATGTAATGAGGGTGTGGTCGGTTGGATGGCAGAGGGTTAAAAGTGGGAGATGAGGCTACACCTTAACCACAACTGTGCCTCTCTGGGCATCACCAGCATCCAATCTCCACCACTCTTCCCCCACGATAAGGTGGGGGTGGGGGTGGATTGCATTTGAATGTAATGTTGGTGTTCCACTATACAATTTAAGTTTTTATTTCCTATTTTCAGGTTTAGGGCTTTGTCTCTCGGTGAGGTTATTCTAAGCAGGCCAGAAACCATCGTACACTGATAGCATTCACCAAGGTCTCTGCCTGAGGAGGCTCCGCTATGTTTATGACTACTACTATCAGCAGCATACATAACACTGAGAGCACTGAACAGCAGCAGATTCACTGAGGCAGTGTTTGGAATAACGGCGTTAGGTAACAGCATTTTTTTCGGCCGTTACGACGCCGTTAACATTACTGAACGTTAAATGTGGTGCATTACATGCATTGATTGAAAAAACTGTTAACTGAAAGCACCCCTGGCTTTATGCGCAGCTGTGGTGAGGAGGTGGGTTAAAAACAAGGTGAGCGATTGTGATTGGCTAAGGTGGCGTCACGTTTCGTGGTAGCCAATCAGAGCCAGTCTTTTTACACATGTGCCAGCAAATGCGCCACACACACAACCGCTACAGATTTGATGAAGCAGCAGAGATGGCGAGCGTGGAGCAGTTCAATGAAAAGTTGGCCTTTTTAAGGTGGCGATACAAACACGACTTTAAATTAATTGTGGTCAAAGACAAGAACGTGCATGTGAAGTGTTCATTATATCCAGGAGTGAAGACTTTGTCGACATCCGTTGTAAGCCACTCAAATTTAATGAAGCACTTCACAACGACACACGCATCTAAAAAATCTGAATTCTTTGACATATAGCAACTTTTTATTTTTTAACAGTAATGCAAATGGTTACTTTCCTTGGTAAGTTACTTTTTTTAAAGAGTAATTCAATTACTAACTCAGTTACTTTTTTGATCAAGTAGTGAGTAACTATAACTAATTACTTTTTTAAAGTGACGTTGCCAACACTGCTGAGGCACAAACACTGAATGCCTCCGAATCCCAGACCGGTCTGATTCCCAAAAACCCTTTGACCAAATAAACCCTGTGTCCGCATCTGACCAGGAACCCTAAAGCTTGACTCCATCTCATTCATCCAAACTGCCACAACAGTTTTGTAGATAACCTTAAAGGTGGAGAGTATAGCAGCCTCCTGTACTGAGACTGGGAGCTGGTTTCAAAATCGAGGAGCCTGGTAGCTGCAGGAGACATAGTCAATGCCCAAAAGTCTCAGTCGCTGCCAGAAAATATAGACATGCTAATATTGTTGAAAGATAACGTATCTCAATGTACTCAGTTTAGGTTTACTAGCGTGCAAGTACACTTTATAGTGAAGCAAAAATGTCAGTACTACTAGTAAGACTTGCTAAATGCAAAGCTCAAGCACAGATATTTTTTTGAAGAATGCCATGATGACATGTTTGGTTTTTATTTTAGACTGGCATGAATTGTCAGTCTCTTTTTTTGCATTCTACTTGCAAAGTGGCACTTTAAGCACTCAAAACAGTCTTGTTTATATTCGTTTTTGACATAAATATATATATTTCAATAATTTCACATTCGTATTGAGTAAGTGGTTTGTCCAAAGTTATAGTCAAATAAAAGCATGGTTATTTTTCCAACTGCGATTGTTTTGGTATTTGCTCTCTTTTCAAAATATCGTCATCATTGTCGTGAGCCCATTAACAACTATTCTACACTGAACTTTGTGTATCGTCCCACCTCTAATATATACATATATATGCACTGTATATGCATTCACAGCCATATTTTATGCAGTTTTACTACATATTCTTGTTTTAAAAGTAAGCATTAATTGCAGTGTTAAACAGGTTGGAATGTAAATGCTCTGCATTGGCCTGGTTTGAGGATACACCAGGTATAAATGTAAATGAATACTGGTTCTCATCTGACCATACCTGGTAAAATAAAGGTACATATATTAAATTTTTTTTTAAATAGTATTAGTATTAGCAAACTTATAATTTGTCCTCCACAGTGATGCGCTGTCGTGTAATAAATTAGATGTGGTTCAGCGATCTGCATTGTTATAATCAGTTTGTACCTCTAATGAACAACAAGGAATCTGAAGCTAACAAGAAAGGGTCATTACAGGAGAGCTACTGGGTCCAGTAATATAGTTTCCCGTAACACATGCATGCACAGGCTTGTCTGTGCACGTGGAAAATAGGCCACTCTCTGCTCTACTCATTACAGGATTATGGTTCACTTCCATCACTGGTTTTTAACAAGCAAATGGTTGTGTGTGTGTTTTTTTTTTTTCCTCCCCACCTGATCAAACCAATTGTTGAATCACGCGTGCAGCTACTCTGTGTTTCCCCAGGTGCTGTGCTGCCTGTTTATCAGATGAAGTCCTCTTGTTAATGGTTCAGCCAGCGAGTGGACATAGCCAAGCAGGAGGAGGAGGGTGGGGGGTGTGATTTGTTATGCCTGTGGCCAGCATCGTCCTTTGGGAGGGATACAGTGTGATGCAGGTTAGGAACGCTGCCAATGGCCAGTGACTTAATATTACTGTCCTTTTATTTCAGAATATTGATTTTTATACAGATGTACATGTCGTGTAATCATTCAAATCATTTTAAGCGAACATACAGAAGTGAGAAAAACACATTTGATATACAGTATATTAGAATAATTAAGTGTTTTTAACAAACTGTAATTTTTTTTTAGCATTAAAATCACATTTTCTTATTGTTGTGCTCGAGGAATGTGTTTGCCATCTGGGTCTAATACAATCAATGTGAATGACAAGGAGAGAAAAAGCCTGAAAGTGAACACCAGCTTAGGGACTTTACCTAATGCCCTGCACTGTCACTTCAATGATATGATCACAGCACACAAAATGACAACAAAATTATATCCAGCAAGGATATGGGGACATAGTGTGCTACTCCAGTCAGGTGAAATAGCTTTTTTTTTTCTGACTATGAAATGGCTTGTCTCTTGTCGGATGGATAAACATTTCCTTGTCAGGCCCAGTAATAAGGAATGAGGCGCACTGGGCTGAATGGAGAGGATAAAGCCAAGGTTATTTGGGATTCATGACAGGTAGTGGCTTATATTACAGCACCACTGAAATTTTCATGGGAATGCATTTAAGATGGCCTTTAAGTTATTTATATGTTGTTTGCTAGATGTCACATTGCAATTTCCATCAATAAATCAAAGTGAAGGGTTTATTTTTTGGGTCTTTCTGGTTCCTTTTTCTTACCAACAAACCAAAAAGCTTTGTGTTTACCTTAACTTAATTAACAAGCATTACTAATCCTATGCAGCGTGGCGCTGCTTTGTGCTATGCTAACACAGCTATTGCCCCTTGTGGTTTGCTGCCATCAGTGATCTGCTCTGTCAGAGGGAATCAGGGGCCTCTCCAACAGAAAAGACAGCTGGAGGCCTGTTAAGGGGCGGAGTGGACAGTTGTGGCTTTTAAACCCTTATTAGCCATCCTCCCTGGACACACACACAGACAGGCGTACACACTCCTACACCTGCTCATTATTGATGTCCTTTAAGGGTCATCTATTCAAACTATAGACTCAGACTTTTTTTTTTTTTTAACCACAAACCTCACAACAAATTAACCTCAGAACAGGTGATCATGGCTCATAATAAAGTCATGCACCTCCTGCGCTATTATCATACCATAACTGATCTTACGGGATCTTACGCCAAAAATTAAATGTATTTATTCCAATAACATTACGAAATTATTTTTATAAAGAAATCCACTAGAACTTATCCAACCTTAAAGTTTTAGGTAAATTTGGCCTTAAACAAGCAAAACAGTTTAGATTTTATTGATTCCCTCCTGGTTTCTCAGATCTATGGACACAGGTCAGATAGTGGAGCCCAGATTGCAGCAAACATGGTGACGCTGCTTTTAGTTGTTATGCTGCATAAAAATGGAACAAGCTATCAGCAGAGCTGAAGTCAGCATCCAATGTGAACATTTTTAAATCCAAGTTAAAAGCACTTTCTTTCTTTACTTAATCACATTATTGTTGATTTAATGTTTTTACTACTGATTTTAATGTTCTCATTGATTTGTAAACAGTTAAATGTTTTCTGTTGCACTTTTTAGTCGTGTAAAGCACATTGAATTAATTACCTTGTGTATGAAAAGCGCCGTACAAATAAATTTGCCTTGCCTTGCCTTAGTAAAAAAAAAAGGGGGTTACTTTTCAACAGACTATACACAGATGAATAAAAGGATCAAGAGTTTTGTAACTTTGATTTCAAGTCATTCAAAAGTTTATCTCAATCTGTGAAGCCAGCTGTTTTAATTCTATTTTATATTTTCACATTTAATCTATTTCACTCAGTCATTGTTGAATAATATACATTTAACTCAGCTGAGTCAATCATATTATCTGTTCTGTAATTGGCAGATGGGTGAATTGCATTATTGAGTAGGGCTGGGCGATATGAACCAAAATGAATATCTCAATTTTTCCTCAAAATGGCGATATATAATATAAAACTTGATATTTTTAACTCAATAAAGTCTTACCAAAAAGACAATTCTAGGTTAAATTTGCTGATACAAAATAGGCACATTTAACAACAAACAGCTGGACAATATGTGCCACTTTTGTTTGTTTTTTATAGATAGTGGTTCCCAACCAGGGGTACGTGCACCCCTAGGGGTACTTGAACACATTGCAGGGGGTACTTGGAAACATTGATGAATCTATTTCCAACATGCTGAGTCATTTTTAAGCCTATTTCAGACACTGTACATACTCATCCAACATCTTTTCCACCCGTTGACAATAAACGGCATTAATGGAATAAACAATATAGGGGCCTTAATGTCCTACTAAATTGTTGCAAACATGTTATGCACATTACTATAAATTGAGGTAACTATATTCTTTGATATACAATAATTGTAATGCACAAAATTGATATTTCGTGTGCGTTAAACGTACAGGTTGACATTTTCAAACTGTAGGAGATTTCAGAGGCCAACATGTTTGCAACGTGTAAATAAAACAAGAAAGGTTACTAAATTGGAGTGACGAAGGGGTTCTCCTAATCTGAGGAGAGGCCTCGGGGGGTACATGAGACAGAAAAGGTTGGGAAACACAGCTCTAAGGGACAGCATGTGTGAGTGAGTTCTGTAGTGTGGCGTGTTTAGGGGAAGGTCTGAATATAGGACACATTCAGAAATCCATCTAACTGTGCTTTTCATGTTGTTCTGAGAAACAGCATATTAGTATTTTGATTAAAAAAAAAAAAAAAAAAAGCTGTAACATAAAAATAAATGATTATAGGCAATATCGTAATTTTCAATATCGCCAAAACAGAAATCACGATTTATCTTGACTTTCGATATATTGCCCAGGCCTATTGTTGAGTTACTTACAACTATAGAGCCCCTTAATCTGTGAATTCTCCATCATAGGAAAATGAGTTGAGTTGCGTGACAATTATGTTACTTCAATGGAAAATCTACAATAAGATTACATGAGGGTGAACCATGAGCACAGCCCACTGCTCAGCTGAGCTCTAGTATAAAGAGAGAGAGACGCTGCTATGTATAATCCATGCTTAATTATAGATGTGTGAATATTGTCTAATACTAAAGTAACACTTGTGAAAGTGTTGTAGGCCTTTGTGTACCGCTGTTCCTGCCTCCGACTGCCTCTTGCTCTCTTATGTGTGTGATTTAGCTTAACAAAGTGTGGGGATATAATGTCAAGGAGCACAAAGTTAGCGCAGGGGCTAATGTACCAACCAAAACTTCTTTTATCACCTGCTACTGACCTGTTATCAACTGTTTGGTTTGTTGCTATAGTCTCATGAAACTTTAAACAGCGTGTGTGTGACCCAGGGAGTGCGGTTGGGGTTTGTGACCATTTTGTTACTTCTGCTGCCATGCACCGTCAGACGTCTGCAAGTGAAGAACATGGCCACTGTCCCCACTAAGCCCATGGCATTAAATATTC
The DNA here is from genome assembly GCF_900634775.1 of Gouania willdenowi. NCBI lineage: Eukaryota > Metazoa > Chordata > Actinopteri > Blenniiformes > Gobiesocidae > Gouania > Gouania willdenowi. The sequence continues at coordinate 11,777,874 of NC_041064.1, read as the reverse complement.
GGAATAACTCTCCCACTTTTGAAGCCATTTCTGATGAAAAGTGCTCAGAAATGAAACTGACTTGTGCCAAATGAATATCATTGGATTGCTGTGATTGTGAGGCTGATGTTTGTAACTTGGAAATTATTTATAAAACATCAGTTCCATCTTAGGAGATGTCATGCCATCAAGTGTGCAGGATCCTCTGAGGATTTCACGGCACTACTGGCCCGAAAATGTCCTTAATTCCTTGAAATCTGTTATTTAAGTTTGTTTACAACAAATTACGGTAGGGTGATATTTTGTAATAAAGCACAAATGCCGCATAAAAATTACACAGTAAAAATATTTGGGGAGAATCTGAGCAAACAGGCAACTGCCGTGTTACAAGAATAATCTTCATTAAAATCACAGGCAACAACACCAGGCCAACGCACAGCTCATTGGGAATGCAGTGTGAAAAGAGAGGCCCACAGATTATCACTCTACGTAACTCATGTTTAATTTATCCACAGGCAATATTGTCTGAATCCCCGTCATTCCAAAGTCTTAGATACACACACACAAAAAAAAGCAGGAACAAGGGCTGAGGGAGGAACAAAAATAACACAAGCGTGGAGTAAAAACGCGTTGCAGAGTGGAGGCATCTCTGAAATGTTTAGCGCAATAACTGCTTTGGCTTTGTTAATATTTCAAAGATTTCTAAATGGAGTTCACGGCCATGTGTTCACATAACAAACCGCAGTGATTTGCACCACTTAACCTTTGTTCCCTTAAATTATACTATTAAACTGTGCTCGCGTTCGCAACAGAAAAGGAAAAATGCTGAAATACAAGAAGCAGGTAACAAATAGTCTTACACTTCACTTCAAGAAGCAAACCTTAAACCAATTTCTTTCTGCTGTACAGTTTGCTGCTTCCTCCCATCCGCCTCCTCCTCCTCCTCTTCCTCGTCTCCCCCCCTCCTCCCCACGGCTGAGTGAAATGGAATTGCCTCTCACATTCAAAGACAGCTCTAGGAAGGTGATAATAGAGCTACTCCCTGCTGTCTGCAGGCAGGAAATAGGAAAGTGGCATATGGGGCCAGGAACCAAATAGAGAGGAAATGTGACCAGGCAAGGGAAGGAACCAAAGGAAAGGTTAATGATCAGCTCTCAGAATTCTACTGGGAGGAGAACTATGTTCCAAGTTGAGAGGAAAAATAAATCTGACATGATTTATGTCTCCACCACTTACATCTAAGGCTGTCACAAACAAACACAGAGATGGCAGATTATTTTCCGAACAAAACTTTGGATCAAAGGAAAATCCGAAATGCTCCAAAAATGTGGTTTTTTGATTTGGTGTTAATTCGTTTTTTTCAAAATGAATGTTTCACTGAGCATAATGCGGACAGGATGCAAAGAAATAAATATTATATTATAATGACATTCTTGACTGAAAAACAATAAAAAAGACACAGTAATAATAATAATTGCAGCCTTGCCACATTGTGTTTGGACATGTTCTCCTGTTTGCAGCCTTAAGGTTGTATCAGTTTTCTGTGTGAGAAAAGGTAAATTAATAAATTCACTAATACATGCTGAGAGTGCAGAACTGTGTAATCATTAGGGCAATGGGGTTGACACTCGACGGAAGAGTTTATTTAAAATTCTTATCTTTTTACCAAACCGCTGTTGAAAGAGGTTATGCCCTTTTACCATATTGATAGTTCCCCAGTAAGAAACAAAAAAAAATCCCTATTTTTAGGCAATTTTCACCACACTTAAGCCTTCGATAGCAACAACTGTAAGTTAGATACAGATGAATGAGAGAAAAAGAAGAAAACTTCTTGCACAGACGTACAAAATGTCCAACTGAAGTCATCTACATTTAAAAGTGCTGTCATAAAAAGTTGTTGCAATACAGGGTTAGGTTTACACATTGAAGCGACGTCACGCAGGTTGCCTTTCTGCAGAACTGACAGCTAGATCATTTGAAGCTGACAAGATAACACTTAAATGCAAAGGTGACATGACAGTGTCTTCAGAGCCAGATGGATCGATACTGAGTTTGGCTCAATGAGATCTGAGCAGTGATTGTGCAGCCATGGTTCTTTTTTTTTCCTCTTCTTCTTCTTCGTCTTTTTTTCGACGGTGCCAGTTAAAAAATTGTCTTTCGCTGTCTGGCATAATGTCGGATATGTTATCAGTAAACAGATTTCCTTTCTTATGTTGCTTCTAAAATATTTATTCAGTCATTTTAACAAAACAGCTCAGGAATCTAGAAGGAAAAAGTTGCCATTGCCCTAACAATTTTTTGTAGAAGAGATGAGAGGCCCTTGGTTTAGTTAAAGCAGGGCACACACATAAAGATACTCAGGGTATTTAGTTCTCGATGTTTTCCCTTCCTGACCAAGGATGGCAAAAGCGAGATTATTCTATGATTCATAAGATTGGTGTGGACAATCGTAAATATTAAAAATGTTGAATATTTATGGCCGAAACTCCTCTTGTGTGGGGAAAGCCGACGACTCCCGACTCATGACCCCATGATTTTTGAAGTGGAACAGAATGTAGCCAACCAAGACGTGAGCTGACTGAGGCTACATTCAGACTGCAGGTCTTAATGCTCAATTTAGAAATTTTATAAAAATCAAATTTTTTTGTGTGCTCCTATTTACACATTAAAGGCATCTTCTATAAGTTTGGAATATGAACGAAATGTGACCCAGAAGTGACCCGCATGCACAAAAGAGATCCTGAGGTACTACGTTGGCACGCATTATTTACGGAAGTAAATATGGAAGGTATCTCGTCTTGGCATGTGTGGAGCATCGATAATATGTATAATAAACACTTAATAATTTTAAGATCTCACTCTCCTTCCACTGCCTACTTTTGTACTTATGTCCTCCAACAGGGTTTCCCCCCGTCCTTGCAGCTCCGTCTGGGACGCAGAATCACATTTTGATCACGTAAAAGACGAATAGAATACGAAACCTGACCATTCAGACAGCAGGAACATTGCAAAACATCAGATACATATTGGATTTTTATCCACATATGAAAGTGGCCTGGGTCAGATTAGAAAACATTTAAAACAAATCAGAATGAACCTGCTGTGTGAACATAGCCGGAGAAATGCTGCGTTTAAGTCAACTCGGAATTCAACATTTCTGAGTTTAACCAAGTTTAGCAGCAGCATGTGGACATATCAATGTTTAGGACAAAATTACAGGAGCGTTGCATTTCTGTGAACGTGGTCTCTTTATGGAACAATCTGAGCAAGGATTTAAAAGAATGTAAAGCAAATTAAGATTTAAACATCTAATTAAAACAACTATATTATTAAAATATAATGAACTCCTCTAAAGTGCCATAATGTTGTGTTGTTGTTGTTGTTGTTGTTTACCCCTTTTTTGCTTGTATGTTTTTGTTCTATAATGTTGTTTTCTGGTTTGTTTATTTTTGGTTTCTTATGACAGAAACATTTGACATGAACGCGTGGCTATGCTTATTTTGTAATCATCGTAGACACTGTAATTGTTTGTTGTTGTTTTTGTCATGCTGTTGTAAACATTATTATTACAAAGGGGCAGATCACATAAGATTAGTCTTCGTTCTGCTCCCTTTCATTCAGAAGTTTGTAAACTTTTATGTCATTAAATTGATTTTTTCTTTTTTCTTTTTGAATGAATGGAATAAATACAAATATAAATCTCAAACACAGGGTTGGACTGGGACCAAAAAATGGCCCTAGCATTTTTGGCCACAGTGGCACACCTCCATAGAATATGCAAAAGCACACAACATACGAAAAGACATATCTGCGCATTGTATTGTTTTAAAAATTAAAACAAGGTATAGGAGCCTAAATGGAAGAGAGTAACCAATTAAAATTTTCATATGCTGTTTCAATACTTTAAAGATGCTTATCTTGGGAGAGCCGACCAGTGTCGCAATTCTCATCTTGAAGGAAGAGTGGATGTCAGAAGAACACTGCTGGAGATGTAATTTCAGTGTTTAATAAAATACACTGTTTATTCAAATACGGTAAAACCATTTATCCATGTAAAATGATTATATAATATATAAATATATTCATTTCTATCTCTCACTCTCACACACACACCATGGTGACCACCTCCAAACAGAAGACAAGGTTATAAACAAAACTCTATATATAGACTCATATTATTACGCATGTATTGAGTTTGACTGAATACATTGAGTCTTGTTATAATTTACTAAGTTGAGCAGTTGTACACTTTAGCCAAATATTATTAAGGGAAGATGTGTCTCTAATCATCTTTAATAATAATGCAATTGTATTCATTCGAACTTTTTTCTTACTCTTTTCTGTTTTGATTTATTATTATTATTATTATTATTATAATTACAAACATCCCAAAACATTTTTATTGGTAATTCCACGAGCTATCATCATGTATAGACAGTCCAGACAGTTTTTCTGACTGCTTGGATTTTAGCTCTCCTGCCAATAAATATCCTTTCCTCCTATTTTTTTTTTACACTTTACCAATTTGTGTCTTTTCTTTCACCTTCTTTTTGCTATTTCCTTCAAATGAGCTACCTTTTGCCCAATAAGTACATATTTTGCCTCTTTTTGTTCCACATTTTCAGAATCAGAATTAGAAGTAGGCCTACTTTATTCACCCCAGGGAGAAATTACTTAGAAAAATTAGAAAAATATATCAATAACTGGGGTATTGTAGTTTTCTATATTGCCAAAATAGAAAACTCGATATATCTTGAATCTCAATATATCGCCCAGCCCTAATTCCTACATTTTATTACAGCCTAAATGAAAACGTAAATGGGTATATGAAGCACATTTGTTTATTTAATATACTTACAGTTTATATACAAGTCAAACCTCTGCACATTAAATTTCAAATTGCTTGTCTTTAAGTTAGACATTTACATTTTATTTTCTCATGCTCACTCATGTGGTTCTCTGGTATTCACTAATGACTTATTATACGGCTTTGTTGCAGACTTTACTTCCTTTAACACTTTTTGGAGAGAGTGATTGGTTGATTTTTCATAGTGACATACTTCGTTCCTTCCCCCGTGGGAGACGCTAAAATCTCATTTACAAAGCTTACTGAACGCGTAGTTGTGTCCCATCCTGCTGCTCTTTAGGACGGTAAACTCTCTGTGCCGTTTTCCAAGGTATTTTCACGAGTTCTTTGTTTTTTTCACTGGAACGTCTTCTTACATCCATCTCTCTTCTTAGTTGCTTCCGGGTTTGATCCCGCTGTCGCCACTAATTGCGCGAGAATTGCCATCCAGGCCATTTTAGGTGGCAGTTCTCACTTGACAGCGTTCAGTTTGGAGAGGCAGAGGAAAATTTTTCTTTCAATTATTACTTCATTAAAATGCGGGATATTTACGGGAAAATACTAATACGGGACGATGGCGAGAAAGAGGAATAAAATACGTGAGTTCCCCTGCCAAAACGGGATACTTGACAGGTGGGTCATGTCAAAATACTAATTAAAAAAAGACGGACAACCTCCGGTGCTATTGGTACGGTTACCGAAGTACATATACGTAGCATCTTAGGGTTAGGTTTAGGTTTAGGGTAGGGTTTAGTCATGACCTAAACTGGTCAATGACTGACCTATCACATGTCCTAAACTGGCAAAATAGGAGCAGTGCGTACATAGAATGTTGGTTTATTGATATGGCAACCGTACAGATAGCCACTGCCTTAAAAAAACCTAGCGCACCGGACCGACCCACTTCGGGTTGACGGCTCACCGGGCATTGCCCTGTATGCCAGATGACCAGTCCATGACTGCTCAAACTTGATTCACTGGTAAAATATAAAAAGTTCAAAGTAACTTTTTCAATTAGGAAGTCTGGAAATCCCAAATTCTGAGTTGCAAGACATGCGGCATTAGACCACATTGTTGGATCACATTTGATCACTCAGGATTTTTGGCTAGGACGACGATCGGTGGTGGGACAAAGTGGTTATGTGATTTTTTATTTTCATGTGTGGGGTCTGTGAGAGATAAAATATGTCTTCATATTTAGAAATTCCTCATCTAGCTACCCCTCTTTAAATGTAAAACTCAAATAAATAAAATAATTGGTGAAACTAAATGATCAATGATCTATGAACTCCTAGTTGCCGTCAAACTAGCGCGCTTTTCCAAACTGTTCCCCCGGTGATATCGCCAAGAAGTCCCGTAGACCAGTTCAACACACTCGGCAAGTTGCCTTGGTGACCATCCAGGCTGCATCCACTGGCATCATTTCGGTTTTTCCCCTTCCTCTCCCATCCATACACTTAAATAAAAAATATAATTTATCTTTCAAATATTCAACAGTCCGTCTTCTCTGAAAGAGGTAAGGAGTATTGTTGAATAATGCAGCCAGACGGGGATCTCCCAGAGCTGGTCTCCACAGACCTCACTGAGTAGGTCTGATCCCACATGAGTAGCATCTATCATGGTGACATCATCATTCACACAAGGAGATATGATGAGACAGTGGTACGCTCCTCTCCTACATGAGCCAACTCTAAAGCAAGCAATGGTGTTACTCTTTTAAACCAATCCACTGGCCATCTGTTGATGCTAAAATCTCAGTCTGACTGCCATATCTGAATCAAACACCACCAGCGGGCATTCATTGCCTCTAACTGAACTGGAGCATGTTTTAGAGCTGGGGAAAAAAAGGTAGTTTCCAAGACATTCATTTATTCTCTTTTACCTTGTGTGATTCTGGTGGGCGTGTAAATGTGAAAACCACAGGGACAGGCATCTGCGGAAAAGGAAAACAACATCATGCAGCCGCAGCAGGTCTCTACCTTGCAGATTAGGGCACAGGGAGCACTTTGCAGGTTGTTGTCACAGGTATGACGAGAGAGAGTGGCGCGCGCTATCCCCAAGTTACACAAGGTGTGAACAAAATATGCAGCCAATTTGTTTCTTGCAGATGTAAATGACGAATGTACTGACAGAACACATACTATATATATGTCTTCTGTCGGATTTAGATTTCTATTTGTGAATTTTAGTGTTTTTTTTTTAAATATCTTTGAGTTTTGGGGTACATTAGTGATACAGCTGTGCACATATGTTCAGGATCAAATGGCTCTTCTGTTCTGACTAACATGAAAAATCAACAACCATCCAATGCATCATGCTCAGTCAATTCACAAAGGACAAAGAGACAGTGTGAGCATTGGCAATGGAATCACCAATCTTGGGGAAAATTGGCAAGACCAACAGTAAGCAAGTGCATTACATATGGTGTGCAATTTTCACAGCTTCCACAAAGAGAACACAAAAAGTGTTTTTTTTATTTTTTTTTTGCACAATCCAAGACAAAAAAACAAGCATGGATGCAGAATGGATTCAATAAGAAAGAAAGACTTTGAGGTATCATGAGATTGTGGACGACATTTGAGCCGTTGAGATGATGATGATGAGCTGCAGAGCCGTGAGCTCAGCGAAGGCAGCAGATTCAGACACCATTCCACTAATTCTATGAGGTGTCAGTCAGGAGATTGGCCTGCCAGGGATGACTTTCAGCTCTGAGCCAGCCAGATGGTTTCTTAACACTGCATAAATGAACTGATTGGAAAGTAGCATCATTAACAAGGTTCCTATCCTTTCACACTGACGCAAAGGTGGTCAACATGAGATAAAGAGCAGCGGTCTGATAACCTTGAGGACTTGCATTGTGAGTCTGTGCAGACCTGCTAACATTAGCATGATTAACATCCTCGTAGTGTTTGGATCTGTTATGTTGACAAAGTGTTAAGACAAGGCCTTCCTCATCACACATGTACACAGATATCAAGTGTCATCATCCTCATCCCGTCTAATATGTCTTATATAGCATTAACAGACTGTTTAGTGCGCTTTCCCCACTGTGTGAGTTGCTATCAATTATATAACTGGCTTTCAATTATTGTATATCGTGAAAATATGTGCTAATGAATTGTGAAACTACAGTGTTACAGTGTGATTGTACTGGGCAATAACCAGCTACTGTGCACTTAAGCACCTTTTTCAATTAGATTAGGGTGGTGGTTCATCAGTCATTAAGTGCGTTTGGTGTAAGGAGGTCCACCTTACACTTAGCCAAAGGTGTTTCTGCAGTTGCTGTTGGACACCAGCATCTTGGCCCCAATGCAAAGCCACTGCTTCATGCAAGAGGACTCCGAAGACAACAAGAGTGAACCTACTGTGATTTTCACTGGGGATTCTGATATTCACACCTGCACTAGGTGTTGTTTGGGAGTCTGATAAGCATGTGTGAAACCAAAGGGGTGAATACAACAGGGATCTTATTTAAAGGGAACGATCTTTTTTTTCTTTTCCTGCTGTATCTTACAATGACGCTCCTTGTATTTTTTATGCATAACAATAAGTAGGGACAACGCTAATCAAGCACGGTGTGTCTTAGATACCAGCCATGCGCCTAATTGAAGCCATGCACAGCCATATGGCTGTGAGCAAAAAATAGATGCCCAATAACTACATAAATATCCAAGTGTATGGAAAGTTAAATATCTCCAACTTCATTGCCAATCTAATGCGGAGTAACGACACAGCGTCAGGTCTTGCACTAAGGAGGAATTCATCAAACTGTATATGAGGCAAATTGTTTTCTGTATATGAAGAAATCATGGCCCTTATCATTATAAGATCAGAGGCTGACAAACAAAGCATGTGAGTTGCTCCTCCTTTCTCCACTCTGATGATGTTCAGAGGCAGCCTGTTATCCGAGGTGTTAATTGGCAAATTCAGTACAAGTCAAGAGCATGTTCCCTGTCGTCTTCGCCGAGCAAGGCTAGGTCATTAAACCGAGAATGGATTCTTTCATGCTGCCTTAACCCTTGAATTGCAAGTTAGTCTCCTGCAAACATCCCCATGCTTAGTCCCACCCCCATGTGTCAAGAAGAAAAAACAACCTACACTGATTTAATGGCAGCAGTGAAATATCAGGAGGATGACAGGATCTTAAGATCCAGACTTTTGGTGGCACGGTTACCTCAAATCAACAGCAAAGTGTCCTTATAAAGTTCAGACATGTACAAATAGTGAACAATCATTAAGTAGCCTACATTTGCTGACTTGGCTCTCAGAATATTGGGATCATCTGACGCTTCTTTGTGTTCACGTATTGAACGGAAGGAACCCACTTCTGTCTGAAATGTGAGCCTCCTCTGGGGTTCTGGGTGCGATCTCACCCCTGCCTCTGTCATCACTTGCTGTGACTGCCAAATCTCTGTTCCAGAAAGCAGGGCTCTCAGACCAGCACTGAAATAAACACAGCGGTGCAGGACTGTTCTGAGACTTTACGCAGGCGAACACGGCTTCAACACATTTATTCTGACACAAATCCGGGCCTCACCACTTCTGCATAACGGGCCCAACGCATGGCAGGTCAACTGTGAGGTGCTTCCATGCTCCCCACCATCAGAGCTGGCAGTTACTCATGCCAACGGTGACCAGTGCAGAGACATTTGAATATGCTTTTCCACAAAGTTGTTAATTATTGAAATGACATTGATGTGAAGGGGGGCACACTCTGTGACCTTAAGCTACCTCACCCTTACTGTCGCTCATTATGATCAATCCAAATTTTAATAAAAAAAAAATACATTTCATAGATATTTAGTTCTTACTAAGCATTTTGTGAACAATTTAAAAAAAAAAAAAAGCATTTGATTGCTTTCGCACTTTTGAGGAGAACATGTAACCTCACTTCAAAAAAGGCCACTTTAATAATTCTTACCCACAACCTTTTTCACACTGAAGAGGCGGCGGCAAAGTAGTTTTTCTAAACCCACTGGATTGAAATGACATATAAATTTAAAAGTTTAAAAATGCAAATCTTTGCATTAAACAGATTGCTACAGTTACTTTTTAATAATTGGCTTGGGCTACCTGTATGTTAGAATAAAGGCTGCAAAGACAATGCACAATGATTACATCATAACAGGTTTTAATGCATTTCAATCCTTACTCACCCTGTTATAGACCATCAAACATATTCTACTTTTTGTCCATTAATACTGTAGACATTATTCCTTTGATGTGCCCACATGTAAACTGCTCGCATCATCATTTTGTAATTATTTAGTGTGTTTGTTAGTGATGCTGCCTCTCTAGAGGTTCTTGGGTTTAACTTTTAGTTGGTCTTCTTCTTCAATGAGTTTGCATGTTCTCTTTGGTGTCTTTAGAGTATTCCAGTTTCATAGCTTTGGAGGCCGGATGTTTTAAACTTACCCCAGGACATTCTTTTCCTGTTTGTAGACGCTGTGTTCAACAGAGTCCTCGGGCTAATTTTGTGCAGCCCCAAAAGTAAACACACAAAATGACAGATAAATGCAAATGAACAGCAAATACACACAAAATTAAGTCAAAAGTCATGAGCAAAAAACATAAAAAAATGAGTAAAAAATAAAATCAAATAAAAGCGCATTATTACAACAATTCACAAATGTATTCCAAAACACGTAACACAATATAGACTATACAAAAATATACAAAATGAGTCCAAAAACACAAAATGACAACAAAAACACACAAGATGACAGAGAAACACAAAAAACAACTGCAAATATATACAAAATTAGTCAAAAATCACATGAAATTTTTTTTTTTTTTTTTTTTAAATGTACATAATTACAACAATACTCAAATGTACTCTAAAACACATACGGCAATATAAGCTATACAAAAACAACAGAAAAATATAGAAAATGACAACAGAAATGACTCCAACAACATAAAATGGCAGCAAGAACACACAAAAGGACTCATAACACACAAAACAACAATAAAGAAAAATATACAGAGAGATCCTTTGTTCTTTCGTGTATTAATGGTCAGATTGGTCATTTTTCTAAATGCTGGCATACATTTTGATAATGTGGCGCTGTGAGCAGACAAACACATTTAAATGATAATATGTCTATAGCTTAATAAACAACAATCATTTTTTACATATTGTTATACTGTATATGTTGACCATGCATGCTTGTATTATTATTTACTGAATATACATTTCAGTTTAGATTCAGTTGTTGTCTTTTTGGTTTCTGTCAGAAGAAATAGTTTGGACTTATTGCTATTAATTCAACTTTAATAACAACACTTCTGCATTTTGACGTACATTACTGTATATAATTGAACTGTAACTCTTTTTAATGCATTTGAAAACACCGGCAGCACTCAAAAGTACGTTTTATCTTCCAAGGACAAGCTGATAAGAGCGACCACAGAGATCAGCATCTGTGCTGGATAACCTCCAACCTCCAGTATGTAATGGTAGATTGCCAACAGCTATAGAGTGTGTCACTTTCATATTTCTCATTCCTACTTGGAAATAACTGTAGTTCCCTGAAGCCGGCGACTTCCCATGTCTCCCCAGAAACTCTCTGCAGCACTGAGTGGTTGGTGCAGAAGCCCTGCTTATTAGCATGCAGTAATGATGAGCTGGGCTCCATTGTTCTAACACCTCCCCTCTCCTCCGCACCAATCTGTCACCATTCAGTGGGCTAGAGCTGCCTCAAATGCTTCTCTCCACAAATGAGATGGATAATTAGTTGCCCCTCACGAATGCTGCACTCTTCTCACCCCTGATTGCTTTCACCTTCTTGCTCCCAGCAATTTTGACACCTTCTAATCAGCCTGCTACTTCTCCATCTCAATCCATATTCTTCTCCTTTTTTTTCATTTTTTTTCTTCTTTATAACACCTAAACCCATTTCAAATCTGGTAAGAAAAACATCCCAAAAGGAAAAATCTGAGCTTATGTTCTGCTGGCAATGAACGCGATGCCCAAAAAAAAAACAAAAAACATAAAAAAAAAACCATAAAGCTGAAGTAAATTTTACAGTGAGTACAGATAAAGCCATAAATTACATGATTAAAAAAAAAAATGCTGTCAGTACGAGTTTCCTCGTCCAAATAACAATGAATGACAACATAATTATGAGCAAGCAGCTGTTCATGATCCCAGAGAGAAAAGCATGCAGGCTGCACAATGTTCAAATGTTCACAGATTCACTATTGAAGATCATTAGGGATGCGTATTTGTCAAAAACTAAATGTGAATAAATTTGCTCCTCGGTGTTCATGACATGATGAAAATTTTAGATTTAAGTGTTGTTGGGTTTTTTTAATCATTCCAAAAAAAAAAAAAAAAAAAAAAAAAAAATCCCACTTCACGTCTGACACATTTGGTTATATCAACATGCAGTGCTGATCTGTGTATGTACACATGATTTTGCAGTTTGTAACTCATTTACTAAGCAAATGACGTAATTATGATCAAGGAAGTGGTGCAGATTCCAAAGGTTTTTTTTTTTTTTTTTTTTTTTTAGACAAGCTCAGAAATAACAGTTCAATCAGCCTATAAATGGGTATTTGATTATAACAAGGCGCTTCAAATATGTAACAGAATTTCTTTTTTTTTTTTTTTCCACGTTAATTGTTGTTTCACAAGGGCTCATCTACCCAGCACAAGTGTTACCAGCCCAAAAGCAGAAGGTCTACAAGGGCCTCACTGCACAACAGTGTCCCTGTTTCATTAAACATTATCACATTAAATAGTGACTATCACTGCTATTCTCCAGAAGGTGTGAAGACATGCAGAAGCCATCACTCAATGCAGCTGTTTAAAAAAAAAAAAAGGATTCAAGCTTTACATGCGGTAAAATATCTTCATTGCACTGCATTTCGATGACTATTTAAAGGTGTTGCCGATAATGGGATTTCAAAGTGGCACACAAGGAATTATTTTCTAAGGTGTAATATAGATGGAGGGCAATTGTCTGTTAAAAAAAAAAAAGGATTACAAATAACATCTGCACTAATATTGCATCTAATTAAAAGGGAAAAAATGATATACTAGACGAACACATGCTAGACCAGCTTATAAAGTAATTTACAGGCCTAACATTGCAACAACAAAAAAAAAACATACTGCTGCTTCACATTATTATGGTAAAAAAAAAAAAAAAAATAGTTACCCTGAAGCAACGACAAGCACACACCTGAAATATGTGTTAATCAACGCGACTTTCATTAAGGGGAGAAAACCTAATTAGGAAATGTTTGCGTAGCGAACATATTATTGTCTCTAGTTGGCATTTCTAATGTATAGCATATTGCTTTTACATAAGAGGAAACAATCATAGCCAACAGGACATGACAACTTTTTCTGCATATTCCTTTTTTGCGTGTATGAATTAGTTTAGAAAGAAATTATTTCCCTGTTTTAATTTTAAAAATGATAAAAGTGTCCAATGTCCATCTTTCAGTTCCAAAAGATTTATATCATAAATAGTGATTCAAGAGTAAAATGTCCGTTTATTTGCTAATAAACTTGTATGCATCATCCAAGGAAATCTTAATAGATCAAAATATAATGGACAAGAAAATGTACCATTCAATTCTTCATCATTAAATAAAAGGATTCCAGTTGTACTGCAGTGTCATTTCAAATCCAATACAACGCACACACACACTTCATGGCGAGCAGGACGAGGTCACCAAACACAGCAAAAGTCTGGATGCATTCGTGGCCTTCACTCCCGTCAGTCTTTCACACCCGCCGTCAAATGTCGGCTTCATTCTTAGGGGAGAAGTGCGAGTAGAGGTGGCTGTTCATGCGGGCCTGAGGAACCACGGCGTTGCAGAAGGCGCATTTATCAGGGATACTGGTGCTGCTGGTGCTGCTGGTGCTGCTGCTCTGAGGCGTCGCCTGCTCCGTCCCAACGTCGACCGCCTCACACAGCTCAGGACTCCAGAGAGGCTGCGAGGCAAACAAAAGCATCATTAATTCTCCAAACAATCCACTCATTCAACCTGTGATAGAGAACCGAAACACATGGCCTCCATTTGGAAGCATTTGTTGCTTTTTTTAAATAAACGCACAAAGAAGTCCTTTAATCACCCCCAATGTTCAAACACTCAGCCGTGCAAGACTAGAATTCTCAAGTGTCTCATTATCTGACTATTTATATAGCTCATCCAAGAAATGAATCACACAATCGAAGACTACAACAACATTTACATCTTACTGTACTGTCTGTACATCATTCACATTTTTTTTTTTTTACACACATCAGCAATAAAATCCCACTTAACCATCATCCTTGTTTCATCAGATTCAGATACAGTAATGCACTTCCATCTGGCTCACACTTTTGCAGCAAATGTGCCAAATATAACAAGCGCCGTCCATGCTTTTTCGTTAAAAAAAGAATCAGCACACATTACACAGTAATACATTTTTCAAGTTTAGCCAAGGAGATATTTTTGGACTTTCACACTGCTTCACTCCTCCATTAGCAAAGACCAATCAGGGACTTGATAATTTGCTACTAGTTTTTCTCAGGCCTTTTTTCTCTCCTGTGTTTCTCACCTGCTGGGGTCCTCGCACGCTCTCCTGGGAGGGTAAAGACGACGAAGAGTGGGAGGGAGATGAGGGGTAGACAAAAGGCACGGGCAGCTCCACGGACTCCTCTTCTGGTAGCGGGGAGAAGACGCTTCCGAGAGGCCGCTTCACGGGCACGGCCAGGCCCTGCACGTGACGCTCCGGGGCGCTGTTCAGGAAGTCGTACTCGCTGTCCGCCGAGGGTGGGAATTTGACACTGAGTTTAGTCAGAGAGTCGACCAAGTCTCTGTCATCCTGGCTGGCACCGCGAGACGCCAGAGAAGTGGGCAGAGGAGAGACGTCCACGGCTGACCTCAGAGCTGGGGAAAAGGGAACCTCAGCTTCTGCGGTGTGGTCCGTGCACTGGATGGGCATGGAGAAGCGCTGATCTGTCAGACGGCAGAAAAAAATATGAGAATTTTGCACAGTTTTTGTTTTCCCTTCCTTCAGTCAGCAGGCTGGTACATTTCAGGTCTGGTTTTGAGTTATTGGCAAAATAAATTAACTTCATTTTTTTTTTTTAAACAATTTAAAAAAAAAAAAAGCAACACATGTAGAAAAAGCTGCTGTCAATTTCCATAATTTCTTTTTCTATCCAAAATCAACTCACAAAAATTAGACCTAACAAAAACCAATTCAGAAATCATTTGAAATCATTAACATTAGTCTTAAAAAACTACATGTCAACATTAAAAACACAGGTTTAATTAAGTTACATTATGCAGCTATTCAACAATACAACCACCTCATTTATAAATGTGACCTTGACTAAATAACTAAATCTAATTTTCATGTATTTATTCATTTAACAGGGACAATGCAATTCAACATAGATACGAAATAAGTTTGCAGCTGATATGATGCACATAGAGCAGCAATAGGCAACTGGCGGCCCAGGGGCCACATGCGGTCCTCAATCTAATTTTATGCGGCCCCCTAAAGTAAACGTACAAAATGACAGAAAAATACACAAAATAAAAGCAAGAATACATTAAAAAAATACAAAGAATTACATAATTGCAAAAAAATACACTAAAAGACGAGAGAAAATCAATCAATGAACAAAACGACAACAGTAATACACAAAATTACAGAATTACAAAAAATGACAACAAAGTTACACAAAAACACAAAAAATTACCCCACAAACCCACAGTACTAACAAACACGCAAAACGACAACAAAAATACACAAAAATTACTCCAAAAAAACACAAAATGACAACACAAATACATAAAAGGACTCCAGACAACATATATTTTACAGGAAAAATACACAAAAGGACAACAGAAATGCACAAAATGCCTCACATTGACCAAGACAATACACAGAATGAGAGAAAAACACACAAAATTACTATAAATACTCTTTTTTTTGTTTCCTGTATTAATGCTCAGATTGCTCATTATTCTAAATGCTGACATGAATGTTGATAATGTGGCCCTCCGATCAAACAAACACATTTTTGTGGCCCCGCTGTAATAAAAGTTGCCTAATCTGACATAGAGTATATAGCTTCACACATTTTCTTTACATTATATGAAAAAGAAAAGAAAAAAAAATAAGCAAAATCAAATCCAGGATGTGTGCAACACACAACAGTAAATGTGATGCAAATATTCACTTTACCGTTTGCTTTATCTTTGCCTCCGTGGAACCTTTTCAGTTGATCTTTTTGTCTTCGGGTCAAAGACTGAATTTGTCGGAATTTGCCATGAATTGCGTTGAAAGCTTCCAGCATATCCTGACTGTCAGACGAACACATGCAAAAGAAGGAAACATCAAAGACGTTAAGAATAATGTTTTTTTAGATTCAATCGCGTGTTAATATGCCTAATTCTTTTCTATTTTAAAAAAATCCAAAAAAAGAGTCCCATACTACTCAACCCGGCTGTTTGCTGGCAGATTTGAAGCAACAGCGACGCTGCCTGCTTTCTCCTAAAGAACAAAAACAAAACATTTAATGCCTAAATTAACAACAAACAAACACCCATGAGAATAGTGCACATACATCTGTAGTCTGATTTATAGATCACAACTTTATATCTATTAATGTAAATGTTTTCTGCTTTGATTAATAGTGCACAGCATAGATAGAGCTGCTGTACTGTGTAGTGACATTATCCTCTAGCACCACCTGGTGAATTAACCGTGATCACACTGCGACTAAACACAAACAGAAGGAAATATTATTATTAGTAATAGTAATAATAATATCAGCATTATAAGACTTTAAACTCACAGAGTTGGTCTCACTGGGAGAGTTTTTATGGCACCTTTTCACAAAAACTTCACCGTGTTCTTGTTTAGCTCATTTATTTTTAACTATTTAGTGGCTTTTATGGTTGTATTTTTCATAAGCTTTTTACTGTTTTTCATGTATTTGTTTTCTGCGCTATTTAAGATAAGATAAGATAATCCTTTATTCATCCAACATTGGAGAAATTCACAGTGTCACAGCAGCACAGCAGGAGAAAATCACTTTGTGCAAAATTAAATTAAATAAAAATATAAAGATTTTTAAAAATATGCATCAAAAAATTGTTGCCAGTAACTGCAAGATGCAAGTCTGTATACATTGTCTGAACACTATCATGCACACAGTGCATATATTGGTATTGCTATTCATTGGTTTTAAGAACATTTTAGTATTATTTTTGACACTGTAAAATAGTTTTATGTAGTTCTGCCAGGACACACTTGTAAAAGATTATTAATCTCAATATGGTTCTCCTGACTAAATAAAGGCTAATGATAAAATAATAAAAAATACCCATAATAATAATAATAATAATAAAATATTGTGGTAATTGGTATAATAATTAGGGACTTTTTAATTTCTGATATAATACCAATATTACAGCCTTGTATATCGGCCGATACCGATATTGATCCGATATCAGCATGAACCATACATACTTTTTTAAATTAATTAATTTAAAAGCCCCTAATAATAATAATAACATTTGGATGATCACTTCTTGTCAATATGATTCCATAATGAAAAAAAGAAATCCTGATAATAGTGACTGCTAAATGCTTTCTGAACATTAAATGTGTATATATTTGAACTATTTATGTCAATAGATGAACCAAAGGCCCTTATTTAAAGTAATCCTCCCTTTAACATCATGTCTCATGGCTATGGCTGTGGTCAATAAAAACAGAATTCTGAATGACTTGCACATAATTAATAAAGGCGATTTTACGTTTGTTCAAAAGTAAATGTAGGAAACGTGTTTGTTTCATAACTTACTGGATACTTAGCACTCTGATAAGTGTCGCCTCCCTCATGAAGATGGTTACACGGCTCACATTTCATCTCACCTGGAGTTTTGAGGGGAAATTAATATTATTCTGATAATCATCACCTTAATATTTAGAGTTCAATTCAATGCAACGCCAGTGTCAGGCATGTCATTTTAGTATTCATAGAAATTATTTTAATAAGATATATGCACACAACACAGTACTGTAAAGACTTTATAAACAGTGTTAGTGACTATTTTACACCTTAACCACAGATGTGTCAAACTCAAGGCCTGGGGGCCAAACCTGGACCTTCAAAACCTTCAATGTGGTCCGCAGGAGATTTTTTTGAAATCCTGCAAATTTCCCCAAATTAAATAAATATTGGTTTCAGAATGAGGGAAATTTCAAGTAAAGATGCTGCATGGACAGATACTGATATATGTCACTTTTTGCTTGGATATTGTCAGTGCATTAAAAGTGCAAACTCAGGCAGAATAATGTTGTTTAGTTGTTTTCTCATGTAAAATCTGTGGACACTTGAGTTCAAACTGCTTCGTATTTGCCCCCTGAACTAAAATGATTTTGACACTCGTGGCTTAACTAAATAGGACATAATGGGGAAAGTAGCCAATTGTATTTCAAAAAATAAATATATCTAGATAACTACAATCTCTTGATGCAACCACATTAAACAGTTTACAAATATTGCATAATGCTGTAGTTTGCTTGCCACAGTCCAACCTTCTTTCAGGTGCAACGATCACATCTCACTAACCTGATGGTTTTCCTGTTGCCGACAGTCGAGCTTCAAGTTCAGAAATTAACTGCTGCTGATCCTCAATCTGCTTTTGAAGCTCCTGAGTGTACTGTTCGTAATACTCAGTCTGTAAAAAAATTAAAAAAAACATTTGCATTATGTTTTGGAACCAGCATGTTTTAAATGAGGTGTAATCCTTTTGTCATCATTAGAAGTTTAAGACTTTTTTTTGCACAATTGTATCTTTTTAAACTGTCTTACACTGTTTTCCAATGTCATGAATTACCTTAGGTAATAATAAACAAAGAAACACACTTTAAACTAAATTACCTTTTTTTGTAAAGGTGAAAAATGGAAAGTGTTGCATTATTACCGCCACGAAGCGCAAAGCGGAAGGTTATGTTTTACCCTACGTTTATCTGTCTGTTTGTCTGTTAGCAAGATAACCTAAAAGGTTATGAACAGATTTGGATGAAATTTTCAGGAAATGTTGATAATGGGACACGGAGCAGGTGATAACATTTTGGTGATGTTCTGGATTACCAAAAATGAGAAAATACCACTCGTGAATATCACAATATGGGTGGATGTGAGCTTTGCCTGAGCCTGGTCCCTTAAACGCAGTGGCTTATGGGTAATCGGGCTGGGCGGTATACCGGTTCATACCAAATACCGGTATATATTTTCGTTATGATATGAATTTTTAAATATACCGCCGTACCCGTGTATTTTATTACACAACTTTCGGTACTCTACGCTGCGCCGCGTTTCAGACTGGACCTTTTTTAACGTTGCACATCTAAATAGGAAGGTAAACAGTAGCGCTCTGGTGTTAGTTGCGGTGTAAATCATACGTGTAAATGGATAAGAAAGACGCAATTGAAAGCTCTCACGGACACGGGGGCACAGTTAGCTTAGCATGTCGGCAGTAATACACAAAAAAAAGAGAGCAAACGATCGCAATTTGTAATTCCAATAATGCAAAAATAAGTCCTGGTGGAGCTGCAAACAAAACGTTACCTTAATCACCATAAGAAACCACCACACCACTGAGTATGCAGCATTTAAAGCTAGAAAATCAAGCTAATGCTGTTGCAAACTTGTTTTACTACTAGTGTGGAAATATTCCACAATATTATCAATGTACTGCAGTATTTCCTCTCTTAACCAGTAGAAAACGCTGTGAACACCTGATTATACGTGAAAAAAAAAATACCGTCAGATACCGTGAAACCGTTAGCATTTGGAAAAATACCGTGAAATACATTTTTGGTCATACCGTCCAGCCCTAATGGGTAAAGTAGAAGTGGTAGGGAAGCTAGGTCATGTGATACCTGCGTGATAGCAGAGACGATAGACGTAACAGTTTGTCTCCGCACTGGAAAGCGGACAGCGACGCGCCGAGATCATGCATTGATATTTCGCTGTGGATTGTAGTACAGAGGTTGGATATTCTCCCTTTGTCCGTGAGGATATACATTTTTGTTGGAATTATTCTGGATTTGTGGTGGATGGACGAAGATTTCGCTGTTGGAGATGTTGAATTATTTTATGTTGTCATCTTTGTTGTCATTTTATTGCTCCTTTAGTGTTTTTATGTATATTTTGTTGTTCTTTTATGTATTTTTCTATCTATCCTGTCATGTTTGTGTATCTATGTAGTCGTCTTGGGTGTGTGTTTTGAGTGAATTAGTCTTTTTAATGGTCCTTTAGTGTGTTGTTGTTGTTGTTGTTGTTGTTTCATGTTTTTCTGTAATTTGTGTGTAATTTTTCTCAGATTATGATGATTAAACACTCGTTCATGTGATGAAAGAAAGACGGGCAGACCTTTGTGTGTCATTACAAATACGACCTAAACCACAGCCTCAGATTTTCCCAAATCTGTCCAAACATTTCCTATTTGTTTTTTTCCCCTAATAATCAGAATCATTACAGGCCCAAAAAAAAACTTCCTGAAATCATCATGAGCTTCATTGTCATGTTGCAGTTTCTTAAAGCTTTCCTTTTAAAACCGACGGAAAATACAGAATGAAAATCCTGAAACGGAAATGACAATGTTCTTAATATTTCTAAAGTGATTTTTATTGGTTTTTAAGCAAAATTAAGCAGAAACTGCATGGGTGGAAATGAGCTGCTTGGCGGAGGTCTGCGCTCGCTGAGTGCTTTTCCAGTTATAATAATGATTTATTCATATCCACACAAACAAATGTGGTGCTGTTGCTCATCATAGAATCTTATACCATTTGCTGCAGCTTCTTCTTGGCAATGTCCTTTTCGATGGAGACCTGACGATAGGCTTCGAAAGCTTTGTTGAGCTGGTCTCCGATGTTTCTTTCCATGCCTCGTGCTCGGCAATCATCACTGACGCAGCAGACATGAGCTCTAAGAGTTAAAAAAATAAATAATAATAATTTAAATGGTGGTTTAAATTGTTTCATTTCCAAAAGAAAAAGACACAAAACGATATATTAACATGCTAATTTATAGTGATTCAAGAGTAAATGTCTGTTAATAATATTTTTAAATGCCTGTTGCTAGTTTTTAACACCTTATTTTATAGATAGAAAAGAAAAGTTGTTTTGTTTAAAAAAAGAAATACGCTTTATATTTTTAGATAACAAAATTACAGAAAGGATGATGTTAATATACAAGTTTCTATGAGAATTTGCTGATGCAATAGCAGAAGTTAGTAAACAATTCTTATCAAATAATCGTCATAGCAATCCAGTTATCAAATACCCAGTCACATCAAGAACAAAAGTTTCTATAATTCTACTGTATATAATAAAAACATGAATGAATAATAAATAAATAAATAAATATGTAAAGGCCTCAATGTTTCTCAAGTAAATAGCATTACAAGTGTCAGACTGCTCATTTAATCCAGTTGTGGTGATATTATAAAGGTATATTGGAGGAAAAATTATGCTTCTGCAGCTTCAAACTTTTTACTACCTTTCACATTATGTGTAATAACAACTTCAAAACTATCTGAAGGTAATCTGGTTAATTTTTAAGCCATATTTCTAATAAATATCAAAGTAATACAGTATCTGTGTATCAAACCTCTGCATTGGCTGTTTTAATACAGATGTTTTAGTGGATTCCAGTGAACTAAACGTTGTAAAAGAACATGAATGTGTGCATTTTGAAATCTGCTCCACACACACAGTTCCGTTTTTTTACACTTCAAATGAGTGTTCGACTGCAATGGATGACTATCTATAGGAGGATTATTATTATTATTATTATTATTACACCTCACAGACCACTACAACTCCTCAGACCAGCTTCACTCAGTGTCTACTTACCTTCATTAGAGTAACTGCGAGTAATCCAAAGTGCTGTTTTCACCCGAGAACAGCGTCGTTTGGTTAGTTTTCTGCTGCAAAGTATCGACGCGGGGGAGAGGATATGGCTGTGTGTGTTTAACATAGTCCGCCTGAGTTGGGAACTTCCCTCGGGGAATCCCCGTGCTCGGCAGACTTCCGCCTTCGCCCCGTTCTGACCAATCAGCGAGAGGCAGTGAGGCTGTGAGGCAGGGGAAGCTGCTGAGGGTTCTATCAGCAAAAACACTGAGCCTAACCCGGCTAAAGCTTAACCCACACCACCGAACGTGTGGCAAAGCAGTTCATCTTGTGATTTCATATTTAAAAGAAAAAACACATATAAGGTTATGTATTAGGACTGAGGTCACCAACATGGGGCCCGCGGGCTCCTGGTAGCCCGCATGGACCATGTGATGAGCTCCATCTAAAATCGGATTTACTTGCCAGGCTTCAAACGCACAAAGACAAAAAAAAAAAAAAAATGACAGATGTAGTCAGAACTTCTGCTGTACTTGATAAATATTTGTATTAAAATAAACCATCTTTAAATGTTTTTTGTTTTTGTTTTACTAATACAACGTGTTCAATTGTTGCAAATATCTTGTTAAAGATTTTGCTAATTTGGTGCTAACAATGTTGTTTTAAATAAACAAAAATAGGATTTTTATAAAACATTACAAACTTTACAAACAAGTTACATGTTTCACAATTGGTTAAAACACTGTTAGTGGCTATTAAAATACGACCATAGTGGGTATTAAAATATGAACATGATGTGGATATGTTTTTTTTTTTTTACTAAAACAATGTGTTCAGTTGTTGCAAATATCTTGTTAAAGATTTTGATATTTTGGTGATAACAATGTTGTTTTAAATAAACAAAAAATAGGATTTTTATAAAAAAAATATTACAAACTGTACAAACAAGTTACATGTTTTTTTTTTTGTTTTTTTTTTTACGACTGGTTAAAATTTGTTAGTGGCTATTAAAATATGAACATGATGTGGATATATTTTTTTGAATTTTTCATAAAACAATGTGTTCAATTGTTGAAAACGTTTTGTTAAAAACGTTGCTAATTTGGTGATAACAATGTTGTTTTAAATAAACAAAAATAGGATTTTTATAAAATATTACAAACTGTACAACAACTTACATGTTTTTTTTTTACGATTGGTTAAAACATTGTTAGTGGCAAATAAAATATGAACATGATGATGATCCCTTATGAAATGTATTGAAACAATTGCATACATTTAGAAAAAATAAAGTGTTTCTTGTTAAACTTAAACATTTCTTGGATCTGTTTGTGGGAAAGAAACACTTTCCCCTTTGAAAGGAAGAAATGGTCTATTATCTTATATTGTAGACCACGTGTGAAACTCAAGGCCCGGGGGCCAAATCCGGCCCTTTAAAACAGAGAAAACAGTCTAAATGACCAAATAATCTAGTTGTGGAAATCTCAGAAGGGTTTCAAAGGGGCAAAAAAATATTCACAAAGGAACTTGGAAATGGAATTTTGGCAATATTCTAAAAATAGTACCTTTTCATGGGAATTATTTATTGAAATGAAGCAGAAATTGGGAGTAATTTGAAATCCCTGTATCATATCCAAACATAAATATTACCATCCATGCAAAATAATACACTAAAAAAAAAAAAAAAAACATTTCAACAGATTTATTTGGAAGTAGATCAACTTTACAATTATTCAAGTAGAGTTTCATTGAGTGTATCACAAATTCAATAAAACTACTATCGTTGTAGAGTTTCACAGTTTTCCCATGCTAACACGATGGAGGTCATTTTTACTCTCAAGAAGTTGAAAGAAACCAAATTTTTTTCAAACTCCTGCTAAAGCCTCAATTTTTTTTTGACAAGATTCCCCCAAATTAAATAAATATAGTCACTACCTGTCACCTATTGCTTGGATATTGTCGTGCTTTATATACTACATACTTTTATATCATTTGTACATGGAAGTGCAAAGTAGCACTAATGTTGAAATTGTTTGATTCCCCACTTGAGATTAAATGTATCCATATTTGGCCCCTGAACTAAAATTACTTCAAAATCCATTTGTAGACCTACATGAAATTTGTTTTTGCTTTTCTACTTGAAGATCAAGGCTTTCCTTTAGTTATTTGACTCACTGGCTCTAGTTTGGCCCCCGGGCCTCGAGTTGGACACATGTATCTAATTCATTGAAACAAAGCTGTTGGTGATTTCCCTGACATGCAGTGGGAGCAATTGTGCAGTTTTTCTTTCTTGTAATTTGAGCACCAAACTACATTTTTACAAGGAATTGCTTACAGCTGTGCTATTAACTATAGGCTCCGCCCTGGCTCTAAACGTTGAGATGAGTTTTTCATCAATGTCATGATTTTAATTTTTACCAAGAGGATAGTAGGCTACCTGTTTATGCCATTTAAAGAAAATACACACACACACATTTTACTGGTAAAAACTAAGCCTTTCCAAAATGTCCCGAAACCTGCAACAGAAACAACTAAATGTTGCATCATTGTGTGAGCGGATGACTTCTTCTTTCTGTTGATTTGTCATGTAGCTGCTTTAGTCCTTTTTTGTTGGCTTGATTTCAGCTTCATACGTTTTATTTAGATCACAAAAAATAATATAGTCAGGCACATGTCATGAGAAAAAGTATTATATCACAATAAAAAATCATAATAATACATTTCAAAATAATATCAAGTATGCAACACCTCTGAGACACATGCATTATTTTTCATCTCAAATGTAAATTGTTTAGAATATAAATTTACAACTGACTTCTTGTGGTATAGTGTAGCATCCCCAAACTGAGGCGCACGCCCCCTAGTGGGTGCATGACGTCACGAAAGGCGGAGCGATGGGGGCGCTAGAATGACCTTGCTGAACCTTGAGCATGGAAAATAGAAATTGTTTTTTTCTGTACACTTTATCAAGAAAATAGTTTAACTACGGTTTTAAAGCATGATTACAAATTTGATGGTGATTTATGAGATTTTAAGAAGAACATTCCAAATTTACTGTGAACTATTTTTCAAAAAAGGTCACACCTTCTTTTAACCATTTTTTTGTTTTTTTGTTGACAATTTATCATGATGGGGGGCCTTGAGAGTTTTTCATTCTTCAAAGGGGGTGCAGGCTGAAACATTTTGTGAACCACTCTTACCAGAACTCTTTTGTGGTGTCCAAAAAGTCTTGCACCAGGACACCATAGGAAAGAGGAAAAGAACAAGCACAAGTTTATATTTGTTAAAGACTGGAACCTCAACTTTAACCAAATTGTAGTAAAGTGTTTTTTTAGCCATATTATCTCTTATCTTACTGATGCAAATTGCAAATAAGAGATTTGTCAGATAAGTGTAATGTATCGTATTTACTTTGATTTCTCAGATGAAAGGGGAAGATATCTATATACTGTACAAGTATTGAATAAATAAACTCAATAAGCCAACAATAACAAAAATTTTAAATTAATTATATCAACCACACTTGGATACAAATTCCTTCATAATGTTTGGCCATCGTAGCGCTCAATGATCCGTCTATAAGAGGAAGTGACATTCTAGAAAATAATATGGCAGTGATCCTATTTCCCACTTCATTGTTAGGCTCTCTTCCCCATCTACCTTCCCCACACGAAGTATGACAACCCCCTGTCCCAACAATCTGGCCCAGCTATCATGGTGGCGCTCAAGTGCGGACTTGCCCAGATCATTGGTCAGACCAGTTTTCTTATTCTGGCGAAGTCCTTGGTGTAGGTGAACAACATGGTCCATCCAGGAAATGACTGAAGATCACCACATCATCCTGGTCAGATGCTGCACACTGTAGAACATTTCTCAACACTTGGTCAATCGTTTGCTAGGAAGTTGGCGGAGCCCCCTGGAGACCAAATGGCATCTGGAACTGGAACTTACCATAGAGTGATGTGAAAGCTGCTATTGCTCCTTCATCTCTGGTGCAGAGCTAGCTGAATACCCCATGCTCGGATCCCAACCTTTCCAGCAGTTTGTTAATGTGGGGTACTGGATACTCAAGCTTTGACACTAATTCCGGTATCTGAAGTCAATGCAGCACTTCAGTTAAACATAATTGTTTGGGATCTTTGGGACCAATACCACAGAGCTTGACCACTCGCTGGTTGAAGTCTCTCACTCTTAAGCTGTCTCAGCAAATGTTCAGGGATCCTGCATCTCCTGTGCATGGGAGTAGGTTCATATTTCAGATGGTCTTTATGCTGGACCAAGTCTGTAAGGCCAGGCCTTTCTTGGAAAGCTCTACATCCAAAAATGTTTTTACCTCCCTCTGCTGGACAGGATTTAGATGAGACCTATCCATTGCAGATTGCTTAGGAAGAAGTAAAAACTCATTCTCTTCCACTTATTTGGCAAGACTGATGAGAAAGTGATATCAGGTAGACTGCTGGAATAGTTGATGGGAAATTACTGATATTTAATCAGTTTGTCATTTTTTTATGATGAAGGTTATCTCAGTACTTCATTGTTACACTTTTCCTTTTGATGTGTCTTCACAAATTCCTGCCAGTCAGCCAAGTAGGTTGTCCACGCATTCCCTTAATAGGCGTGCACAATGACTGCAACTATGACTGACTTGATTCCCCAAATGAAAGGAAATGTAATCCAAAACATTTTTCAGAGCATGAATTAAAGCTCGTCTCCATGTGGCCATTCCACCCCAGTGGGGATCCAGCATACTGGCTCCTCCAGAGGTCACTTTGTTGAATCCTGTCAGGTTTTCATCTCTGACCCTGACTGACATTCCAGCCTGGACCTCTGCTCCTACCAACGTTGACTTATGGACCAAAACTGCTGCAAATAACCCCATTTGAAAACTCAGAGAACAGTAGGCCTTGTTTGTAGTTTCACTTTTTATGGTTGTTGTTGGGAACTTATTGTGAACATCTTGTGCGATAGAGTTATAAAAAGTGACATGTTAAAAAAAAAAAAAAAAATTCAAATCACGCCTTCTTGGCATTTCCCTCCATTATTCATTCATTCGTTTTTTCATTTAGCAGAAAATCCAAATGAACAGAACATTCTTCTTTCCTAAAGACATTCATTTAATTGTCATTTTAATGTTATTTTGATTAGAATGGTGTTCTTTATTTTTGAGGGAAACTTTAAGGAACAACTTTGTGCTTCTGTGTAACTTACAAGAAAGTGTCTATTCATACAGTTACAGTACGGACAACCCCCGTTAGGGTTGTTCTGGTAGCTGGAGAGGTGCCAGGGCACTTCTCAAGCACTGCCGAGCAGCCCGTGAGCAAGGCACCGACCCCAACACTGCTCCCTTCATTGTAAAAGCGACTTTGAGTACCCAGAAAAGCGCTATATAAAATTGATGTATAATAATAATAATAATAATAATAAACTGGCCAATGAGGGGCACTGCGTACAGATAGAATGTTGGTATATTGATACGGCAACCGTATGGACGGCCACTGCCAATTTACAAAGTGGAGAAAAACTGTGTATCTGGGCATTGTTCACAGCTACCCCAAATATAGTAATTACTTCACATTCAATGATGACATGTAATATACAAGATGGCATCTAAGCTCTGAAACTACCCTGGAATTACACATACAACTTTTGAAACAATGTATGGTGACACGGAAATTACTTCACAGTGAGAGCACGTTCATCACTCCTCTTATCACTCTCTATGTGATCAATAAATAGAAAATAGTTCACACAAAACACTGCTTCCTTATTTGCTTCATGGTATATCTGACTTTGGCTGTACTTAAACATGCCATACTGCAGATTTACCATGAATTGTTTATGTATTTACTACACAACATTAAAATTAAATCAAAAATACGTTTTTCATATTCAGAAGAGAATGTTTTACCTATTCCAATTTCTACAAAATAAATTTCAGGATACTTTGATTATTTTCATCATTAAGAGATGAAAGTGTTTGTGACACATTTTTGCTGCAATTTACCAGGATAAGTATGTAGTAAATAATCCAAAACCTTCTGGTATTACATGCTACACAACTCAAGAAACCTATCAAGACCTTAGTATATATGCATATGTATATATTTAGTTTTTATTATGCAATGTCCTTCTTGCACCATTGCCTTCCCGCTTTCTCTCTGTACTGTGTACAGGCCCGTGTGTGTATATATCTTCCTTTTTTTTTATTACGCTGTTTATTTATCAGTTTTTTTATTTACTGCTGCTGAAACACTGCAAATTTCCCTTTTGTGGGACAATAAAGGTTATCTTATTTTAATCTTAATACCCTTTTTTAAAGTGTTACTAATACCTAAATGCATAACACTAAAGCTTGGTCCAGTGGTGAATATAAAGCCAATAATGAAAGATCATCCACGTTTCCTCCACGTCCAGCAAAATAAACACTCCGCTGTAGGTCTGCAGAAACCTGAGATCAGAGCTATGGCATGCAGAGGGTGGAGGGGGCTCGAGGAATGTAGAGGGGAACACTCAGATCAAATTTCAGGAGCCCACAGAGAGGTGGAAGAGAAAGGAAAGAAACTTGGCTGTAAAGGAACTGACAAGCAGTTAAAAAGGGACATAATAGCAATATTAAAAAAGGGAAAGAAAAAAATAACAACAAAAGCCATTTCTCAGAGAACAGATTGGTTTGAATGCAGCACAGGGCTGGGATGCTTCCTGTTATTTTCAGACTGAGCAATAAAAAAAAAAAACAATAGGTAAAAAACCCAGTCATCACCCAGCTTGTGTATCATATCATAATACTATGTCATTAATAAATGTATTGACACGATCTTTAATAATCATCAACCTTTGTGTACAAGACAAGAACCAAATCTTGAATACTTTATGATAATGAATCCACCATTATGCTTTTTTCTGTCACCAAGCCAAACCATTGGCAAGGCATACATCCTCCACTGGTTGCCAGTTTGGATCAGTTATTATAGGCTACAGGCTGGAAAATGTAGGGGGGGGTTAGAATTTACGAGCAAACTGGAGAACCAGTGGAAACCCACACATGCTGAAGGAGAATAATTATGCAAACCCTGTACAGAAAAGTGTATAGATAATGGGCCTAGAAGTATCAATCTGCATTTCTGCCTCACGGCAAGAATACCTCGCGTGCCAGGTTTGATTCCCAGAAACAAATTTGCATTCTCTTCCAGTGGTTGCATGGATTTTTTGTTTAGCTTGGTTGGAGAGTTCACATTGCTTATAGGTGTGAATATGTGTGAATGTGTCTCTGTGTTTGTGAGATACTGTGGCGATTGGCATCCTGATCATTGTGTACGTCACATGGCTCGGGGGCCAAATCCAGGCCCTTTAGAGCATTTCATTCGGCTCACAGAAGATAAAGTAAAGTAAAAATGACAGAGAAAACATGAATCATTGTGTAAATTACCAAATAAATCAGTTGTAGATATCTCAGCCCCTCCAAATATTGGTACACAAATAAAGTTCCACAGTAATTGCAATACTCTCAGTTTGTCCATGCCTTTAGCAGGGCAGTCATTTTTATTCTCAAACTGTTGAAAAAAAATCTCAATGTCTTTCAAAATATGTAAATTTTCCTCAAACTATTGTACAAAACTTCCCCAAATTAAATAAAAATTGGTCCCAAAATCAAGGAATTTAAGTAAAGATTCTGCAATGACTGATATCTACTACTTATTGCTTGAATATTGTATTTATACATGGAAGAGCAAACCAAGGCACTATAATATTGAATTTGCTTGGTTTTTTGCCTATAATCTACGGCCTATGTGAGATCAAAATGTTCCGATTTGGCCCCTGAGTTTGATACCCCTGATGTACCTGGTTTTAAGGCATCAGAATCCTGTACAGTAATAAGCAGGTACAGGAGATGAATGAATGAATGAATTAATGATCTAATGTCAAGGTGAGACAGTATACCCTTGTTGCATGGCTTGGGAACAAAGAATGACCAAAGTCTAACCATAATAACTCAAACATATTGACTTACTGGAGCAACTAACTTAAATGGTAAATAACTCTCCGGTGCTACTGCGGTATTAACTCAAGTTTGTAAATTCTTCATCAGATTCTAGATGAAAAAGCATTACCCTGCTTACACTCAGGGACAGTAAATATTCAGCTCAAATCCTTTCCTAAAAAAGAAATGGCACTAAACATTAGATAAGTTTATCAAAGATGTTTCTTTTGAATATGCAATTTGTATGAAATCCTTCAACTGCTGTTTATCAGATGACCAAACAATACAGGCTAAAGAAATTATTCACTTACCTGCCTCTTTATAAATCATTTAATGATCAAACCTGTCTCCCATTATCATCTCCATCCCATCTGGAGCATGCTTTGTTTCTAATTAAAGAAAAGAGAAGCGTGTTTTTTAATCTTCATTCTTTATTGTAGAATGGAAGATGGCAGACATGTTTCCATTCAAGGATTCAGTGGTTGTTATTGTCATTCATATCTAATGGTGGCACCAGGATGGAACAAAATTATATTCCCAAGTCCCTCTTTAAGCCCTTGAAGAAATAAATAGAGTAAAATAAAATAGAATTGAGAAAACGTACATGTTTAATTTCAGGAAAGTGCAAGTGTGCAGGAGGTGTGGCTTCAGGGAAAAAGCTGTTCCTCATTCCAGTATTTTATCATTCCCATTGCATTGCCATTCTATCATGCTTGTAAATGCACATTTGTGATGAATAAAAGTCAGTTTCTGTCACTTTAGTATTTGCTTAAACAAGTATCCAGGTGAATGTGTTTACTGGTGTGGTAAGAATATTGACAATGGTATTATGCTGAGCCTGAACAGCACCGCACAATGTTTACAATAAAGTTTAGAGAGCTGCCTGGCAGCAGAATGTACACAATGAATCAGCCCTGCAGCGGTGCTCTGTGTGTGTCAGCGTCAGGCCTGAGTGAGAGATACGCCTTTGTGCACATTTTAGTCCTTCAGGACATTTGACACGAGTCTTTGAAATCTTACATCCTGTTTTTTCTTTGCATAGATAGTAAGTGAAATAGCGAATCAAGCCTTTTTTTATATATATATATATATATCTTTGTTAACACATGGGCAGTGTAAAAACATAAATCTGAACAATATTTTTTTGTTGTCAATCTATAGAAAAACAATGAAAGCTGACACAAAAACCATATGTAAAATAAGCTCAGATCTAGAATGCATTAAAAATATGAGGGAAATGCTTTATCATCCAATCTTCTACAAATTAGTAAACTAATTTGACTAAAAACATCTTCCTATGGTTGCATAAAAATCATAGTAGAAAAGCTTGTTGAAAAAAAAAGATAATAATTTTCAAATGCCAAGTGTTTTGTGTTCTATCCAAAATGTTCCTAGATATATCTGCCAGACAGATAGTTTCTGGAGATTACTATGATTCTCACTGCCATGATGTCACTTCTTAGGGATTTGAAACAGAGTAGAAAATACAAATGTTGTTCTGCCTTTTACAGATTCTACGCGGAAGTGAATCTCTAAATGCAAAGCAGAAAATAGGAGATATCCCTCTTGGTTTCTTTTTCCTTCTTGTCTGGAATGCATCACCACTGGCCTTGTAGCAGTGACCTACTATAACCCCTCTCTCATATTTCCCCTGGAAATACCCAGTGTGTGGTGTGTGAGTGTGTTTGTGTGAGTGTGTAAATGATCGTTGAATTGTTGCGTTTCTGCTTGTTTGTGCCTGTTGAGTGCACACACTATCTAATAATCCATCGCTATAATAAATAGATTTTTGTCTTCAGGCTCTAAGACTTGAAGTCTATCCACCTCCATTGTTAATTTAAACCAATGCTCAAATCCACAGTTGAGCTAATAAACAATAATAAAACTGCTCTGTTTGCAGCAATACTTTACACGACCATTGGAGTGGTAAACAAACCCAGAGGTCAAGATAACCTTTCCTTTCACTGTTTAATAAAAGGTGCAGGTTCAATTGTCCTCCTGTCCATCCTGACCACACTTTTATTGTGTTGAGCAAAGTGCTGATTCGGACCTCTTTCTTCTACTCTTATACTGACCTTTCAACTCTTGTTGGTTCTGTGAACCACGTGAGAAGTCACCTTTGCATCAGTGTTCATTTTGTTGACTAAATGTTTTTGTCACAGTTTTTCGTCGACTATATTTTTTTTGAAGTGACAATAACTAGACTATAACTGTTATATTTTTTAAATACATGTGAACAAAAACTAAATAAAAAACTTCATGTTATTTTTCTTGGCTAATAAAAACTAAAGGGTCACATGATACGAAATCCAATCACAACTAAGTTCATGTTGTTCAACGAACGCTGTTACGTGGAAGGCGAAACAAGCCTGAATACCCTCCACATACCAGGTTGATAAATGGTAATTGAAGCTTTAAAATATGCATAAACCCAATCTCATGCTTAATATCTCAGTCAACTATATCTGTAACAGATTTAGTTGACTAAAATCTTGATTTTCATTCATTTGACTAAAACTACACTATAACTGAAACAGCCCTGGTGACTAAATTTTGACTGAAACTAAAGAAAACTAAAACCAAAATAAAATAAAATAAAAACCCCTGTATAATCAAGGGGGTGCAAAATTCTGAAAACAGACATATATCTTGGTTACAAACCACACATTAAGTTTCGAGTTAATATAGAGAATAGGAAAACTCCTTTATGCCACAAATAAACCGATATGGAGGTTGTGAATACGTAATAGGCCTAGAAAAACACAATAATTACAAAAATTACAAAAGCAACCCTAAGCTTTAACAAAAGTCCAGCAACAAAACAACCACTAGGATCACATACAATCTTTATTCTCATGCTTATTAACACAAACTGACGTAGAGGAGTTTTAAATCACTATGCCCATAGAACTATCATAATTACTACCACAAAATATGCAGTAATAATAGTAACATTAGCACATAAAAAGCATCTGAACAAAATTAAAGCATTTTACATTTGTTTAAAATATCCTGTATATTAAGTTATGGTATTTAGTTTTAAATCGCATATTATTATAATAAAATTAAATGAGTTTCGTGTCTTTAGTGGCGCAAAAAGAGAAGATAACGCTCCTATGGTATGGAGGCGTCTGGTATGCATCTTTTCTGAAATATTCCATATGAGAATGGTGGGTGTGTTTTTTTTATGCTAGCGTGTGCTAACCAAACAAAAGCAACGAAAACTGACCCACACATCAAACTATATTTTTTTATACTTATAATAAGATGCTCTTTAATGTGAGTTGACGAAAACAGAGGGAAATGTAGACTTTTTCTGATGCCGTTTTTGAGCTCCCCCTATACAAAGAGAGTGAATGGTTTTTCCCGAGGTAGAGTCGACAGTCTCGTCCAGCAGTGACTGCAAATCAATGAAGTCAGTCAAACTAATGACACGGAGGCCGAAGTTGGGACACTTTATGGATGTCTCTTTTAACGGTTAGTCGACGTTAACGAGGATGTACACCCCGCCAGAATGCACAGAGACACGTTTACCTGCGTGTTAGCGGAATAAGGAGGACGACTGTTTCTACTGAGACGGAGGAGTTTGAATTCTTTTAACTCGCATTTAGAAGCTCCGCTAACGAACAGCAGCCGCTTGAAGTGAGGATGATTTTTGCTAATAGTGGAAACCCTCTGAGGACTCAGTATCGAAAACAGGTAAACTGACTCCTTCCATAACACGTACAAAGAATGTGGTATGACGGACGGAGAAACAAGAAACAAACAAACAAAAACAAAAAAACGTCCATTTGTTTCAGTGCCTTTACTGTAAATATAAACATATGTTAGTTTGATGTTTTTAACACTTCTATATGATGGGAGTATCTGCTGCTAGGGTTGAATTCCTTATTAGATCCATGACGTACGTGGGATCACATCAAAATGTTGCAATGTCAACACAGCTATAGTCATCTCAAAACATCCTTTGTGCTTTTTTTTTTTTTTTTTTTTTTTTCCTCCCTGGCTTCATTATTTTTAAAAGTACACTCAAAACTAACCTGAAAAACTTTCTAACTGACCAAACAAAGGTGGCTCATGCACACACAGATGCACTTTAATAGTAGTTTCACGATTACTTCATGTTCTTTCTCTTCTGTTTAAGAATGGCTTTATTCATTCATTTATATAATGATTTATTTGATTTTCACACACACACACACACACACACACACACACACACACACACACACACACACACACACACACACACCTTAGTAACATATGGTTGTAAAAACACCCCAAAGTGAATCTATTTGAATGCGCATATTGACTTAGTAGTGCTCATGCTGATATTTTGTGGCTAGCCTAGAGCTTCAGGGGCGAGGCCTGTTACTGGAAACCGTGTATATTTCCAGTAAGGATATGACTGACTGTGCTGGTCTGGAGCAGGCTGATAAGATGCAGTACACCTCCCATCTCTCTTTCTCTCTCTCACGGTTCTGTATCAGGGTGCTCATAGTCAGTGTGAAAACACAGTCATCCAGTCTGTCTGCAATGTTTTATGTATGGGACATTGTCAAAGGTTAAACTGCTTCAATGGGCCATTTGTATTTTCCTTCTGTTATTTATTTCATACTTAAAGGCCAAACCTGATGAATGTCTAATCCAGCTTTTTGGATGATTTTTCACTTTCACTTTCAGAAAATACTTTATTTCTAAAGAGAGACACCAGTTCCTGATGTGTACATGTGTTAAATTTTTTTAGATATAAGATGTAAATAAATACATATTTTGATTCATGGGGATTGTATAGTAAATCTTGAGAAAATTAGAAGCTGTTTCATTTATGATGATGATGTCACTTTTTTGTCTTTTGGTACCCTGTTTATATTCTAATCTTGTTTTTTGTTTTTGTTTTTGTTTTGTTTTTTGAGTGAGTTTTTGTATTTTATTTTTAACTTACAGTTTTTAAATATTTTTTAAAAAACAAAAAAAAAACAATTGCAACAAAAGATCAAGAATGAGGGATAGAGTAAAAACAATCAAATTAAATAAATAAAAAAAAACCTCATTATGTCATTATGTTTACTTTGTAACGGTATATTCTGTTCCAGGTGTCTACTTATGACAGTAGTAGTAATAGTGATGTAACCGTATGGAAAATTTTACACTGCGGTCATAGTGACCAAAATTATCACGGTTATCGGTATACAGTACCGCGGTATTTTGAAAATGTTGAAAATTTTTGAAAAAACACTGATAAATTGAAATAATTTCACCAAGGGCGACCGTGGCTCAGGTGGTAGAGGGTCGTCTTCTGATCGAGAGGTTGGGGGTTCGATCCCAGTACCTGACTATGTGTCAAAGTGTCCTTGGGCTCTTTCTGTTTCTTATTGCTTTTTCTACTGTGGTTTTTACAGCTCTGTCTTTAGGTCTTATTTCTTTATATTATTCATTGTTGCTATAACAACCAAATCTCTACTCCAGGTTTACGATTATGGTATTATCTAACACACAAAAAACAATCAATGTAAATTTACTGTTTAGACTGTAACTAACATTGAGAGAATGGAATGACAAAATGGTAAAGGATTTGTGTTTTTAACATTAATGATAATGTAAATATGAATTACCTGTGAAAAAGAAACAACCTTCTTTCATTGTATTTCTTGCAAGACCCACTAAAGCAGTGGTTCCCTAACTTTTCACAGTTTTGTACACCTTCAGACATTTAACCTGAAGCCATGTACCCCCTATTCCTGCACACTTAAAAGACACAGTAATATTGTATTGTACATTGTACAATACATTGTAATGTAGCTCTACAGTGTATATTGTCTCTGAATTTAACCTATCCTGTTGAGAAATCATACGAATCTTTGCATTTCCTAAAGAAAATGATAGTGAAGATACAGGTGCTGGCCCGCATCATTAAACACTGCATTAGCATTAGCCTAGCATTACTTAATATTAGCATTAACCTCGCATTAACATTAGCATTAGCCTAACATTAGCATTAGCCTAGTATTAGCTTCAACATAGCTTTAGCTAGCATTAACATAGCATTAACCTAGCATTACCATCAAACTAGCGTTAGCCTAGCATTAGCTTTAGTCTAGCATTAGTACTAGTACCCCCTATGACAATTTAAGTACCCCTGGGAGTACCCGTACCCTACATTGGGAACCTAGGCACTAAAGTAATGTGCATGTTTAAAGAAAGACATTTCTACTCTGAGGCCTATTTGTTTATGTTTCTCTCCTTTTTAAGAACATAAGATTACAGTCAAATATGTGTCTGGTAAGCATGATAATTCTGTACTGTTTGGCTATTTTCTCAATACTTAATTCAGGTTTTTATTTGAATAGCTCTAATGGCACATGAATCATATTCAAAGAAAGAAATTTGAAAAATTAAAAGCCAACTGCACAGTTTAGAAAATGGTACATTAAACTAATTTTATAATGTAGACATAAGGCTGCAGCAGGCAGTTGACCAGTCACTCATTTAGTCACAAGAGACGACCCACCAGGCTGAAGTCCAGACTTTGGTTGCTCAATCCTGTCAACGCTCCATGCTTGGGATTCCATCAGCTTCCTCTCAGTTTGACTCCTCAGAGAGAGAGAGAGGAGGGGAGCTCAGTGTCAGATAGTAAAGGGGAATGCTACTCCCACAAGGAAAGTTCCCATTGACCAGGACATCTGTTATTCTGTTCTGTGTTGTAAACATAAAGCATAAAGTTGCATATTCTGTTGAGAAATATTCATTTTTAAAAATGTTTTATGCAATGTTTATACAATTAGCCATGAATGAGAAAGCAGGAGGCCCTGCAGCGTCACTGCTAAAGCTATGTATCATTGCTTAGTAAAGCATTCATCTTCACACTGGATGGAAAACTGTGATTTATTTTGTATTTTTTTTTGTCACTTGAGCTGAGATTGTTTTAACCTTGTTTCTCTGTTGGTTTCAGCCACCTGTAGTCTCAGCATCACATCCCATGGCTCCGCCCAGTCCGAGCACCAATGGCAGCACAGCAAACTGGGACCAACTCAGCAAGACGAACCTTTACATCCGAGGGCTGTGTCCTTCAACTACAGACCATGACCTGGTCAAGCTTTGTCAGCCGTGAGTGTCGTCCTTTTTGTTTTATGATTGCTTATCTTATTTTGCATAGTTCCATGTTTCAATAGTAGCTCTTTTATTTACATTCAGCTAAAAGGTTCTCTCAGCTTCTTAAATGGGGCATTTTATAGAGACATTTCCATTGAGTATTTAGCACAAGAAGGGATAGGGAAGTCATTAGAATTTTATGCAGCTATTAAAGTCACAAAGTTAATTGCTTATGCCAAGGGTCGGCCGCAGGTTGCTGACTCCTGGCAACGTACTCCGTTGCCAGGGTTGCCTGGTTAATCCAACACAAGTGATGCTCATCTGCTGAGATCTCACCACTAGAATGGCCTTACTGAACCTTGAGCATGAAAAATAGAAAATGTTCAATTCATTTATTAATAAAAAGCTTCCTTACTGTTCTAGAATATGTGATTACAAATATTGTGTTATTTTTACGAGATTTAAAGAAAAATAGTCAAAATGTATTTATTTTTTCCAAAAAAGGTCATACATTTTTTTGCGATTGAGGGGGCCCTAATGGTACATTCTCACCAAATGCGTTTCGGGGCGTCAAAATCATGCCTCACGCCCCTAGTTGGACGCTTGTGCTCAGTGAATCAGAGGCTTGTTACCAACGTCAAAGAAGCTCTGGATGCGTGTCCAAACAATTTGGGAAGAGAGTGCGTTCAGCGCATTTTTAGGGGAGGGGCTTCTCTGTTGTAGCTGGTGTTCATACAATGGATGATATTGTGGCAATCAGTTACATTCATAATTCACCCATTGACTGTGAAGTAGTGGGGAACATTATTGTGTTAAGAAGACGGTGTTTCCGGTCGGATGCACTGTGATGTTAGAGGGCTATAAGTGTGGTTGAATGGAGAATAAAGTTTGGAGTTCCTTGCTGAACACGCTGCCTCCGACTCCCGTTCATCAGCTCTAAATTATCAAATAAAGCCAGACAACTTCGTCGAAGGGTGCCTCAGTGCCTTTTCTGCACTCGGACGAGAGTCGCTTTCAGCACTACTTCCGTCTCTCCCGTACCCAGTTTGTTGACCTGCTGACCTGCATCGGCGCTCGCATCTCCTAGCAGGACACCAACTACAGGCGCTCTATCCCAGCAGAAGAGCGCCTGTCCATCTGTCTGTCTTTTTCTTTCATTATTTCGAATACGTCACAGTTTAGGAAAGCCCCTGACTGTCGACGTGCCGCGATATGCCCCAAAAGTTCAGCAATCCCAACTTTTAGCGTCGGCTGCGTTGGAGGCATCATACGCACGTCAAAAGCTTGAAATCTCAAAATGCGTTGAGTCCGTCGCATGTAAAGCTTCAAAACGCTCCGCACAGGAGGCGCGGGATGCACAGCCGGATCTCTCAACGCTCCTAGAAGCGTGTCCATCATATATTGTGTATGTGCACCTGACGCTTTTGACGGGTTTGGTGTGAACGCGCCAATATAGTTTTCAACTTTTTAAAGGGGGCACAGCAGAAAATGTTTAGGAACCATTGCGCTAATGCTTCACTGATTTTGTTTCTTCTTCTACTCAGTACGTCATCGAACAATCTTTCAGTGTTCACACACTTTTTGATTCTGCTTAAACTGGTTTGAACGTGTGACTGTTTACTGAAAATCACCAAAATACAGACACTTCTGTAAAACTAGCATTTGTGTGCAATAAACATTCATTAGTTGAAATTACACCACAGACCAGTTTTCTCAAAACAACAGTAAACCTTTGACCTGTTCATCATGTTTCAGTGCAAAACTACCCACAGTTCAAACCATTAACCCTCCTTTGTGTACCAGTACGTTTTTTGACATCTGTCTTTGTTGCCCACTGTTGGCATTGAATAATGTTCAGAAGTTCTCTATAAAAAGTGTGAATTAATTTAGTTGATTGGCAATACTGTGTATAAAGATCTCTCACTGCAACGATTGCATGAAAATGTCTACTTTACATTGTTTGCTGTGGCAACTCCTTAAACAAGTGACAGGCTGAGTAGACGCTGAGACTAACTGCCATCACTGTATATTTTGAGATTTGGATTTCAAAGGATGAAAGGTCACGAGTTCAGTCGCTCTCATCCAGTTAAGCATCCATCAGTCCATCATAATCCTCAGCTAAAGCGTCCTTCAGGTTCACTATAGACATTTCGTGTCTTACCACAAATGGCACGACCTCGGTGGTCATGAATTTACCAGTTTTCTAGTTTTAGTAACAAATCATAGCTAACTAAACAAAAGTTTATATAAATATTAACTAAATTAGTATTAAAAAAAATGCACAGTAATGACAATTCTCGTGGGACAATTAAGTGTAGTGATTAGTTTATAGAACTATTACCAATAGCTTTAACCATAGTACTTTGGTTATTAGTGTACTCTCCCACACAGTCTCAGCTGTTATCATGGGTTTAGTGTTAATATTAGGCTAGGTTATATTCAAATTTATTATAATGGATTTCACCAGAATATGTAAAAAGGGTGTAAAAAGAGTGTTTTGCGATGAATAATTGTTTGACGTGCCTTTCTTTTCTAGAAAAGAAGAAACTTCTCTGTTTTGTTTTGTTTTTAAATCTCATGCAAACATTGCAACAGAAACTCCACAGGTAACTGAAGAGGCCTGATGTTGATGAAAAAGGGGCTGAGAGACTTTGCACACATGGAAACCACTTCCTGTTTCTCATATTTTCACAGTGATGTCAAAGATTATTACTCAACCCAGCCTCCCTTTCTTTAGTGCTTGTGTGCTCAGTGTCTGTGTTTTATAACCGGCTACGCTCTGGTTATGCTAACAATACTTTGCCTTTGTACTCCCTCCTTTTAGGTATGGCAAAATTGTGTCAACAAAAGCTATCCTGGACAAGGCTACAAATAAATGTAAAGGTGTGTTTTATTCTTTACTCCATGCAAGGTGTGTCTTACTCACTTTTAGAGCAGAATCACTTCATATTCCCCCCATCAATAGTTGGCCTCCAGTTCTGTCTTAACATTATAAAATTTGGCAGCTATGTGTATCCGGTGATCCATGCAATTCAGGAAGCTGCCATGCTGTACAAAGGTGACTCCGAGCTTGTGCTATTTTAGGTCCCAGCCTTTGTCTGTTGGTGTGTGTGTGTGTTAGTGCATGATTCCCTGGAGGAAGTGGCTCACTCTTCTTCATCCTGCCGGGAGTGGTTTTATTGGTTTTGAGCCATTGGGTTTTTGTAGACCCTCATCCTGACCAAAGTGTGACTCACTGATTATCTGTCGTGGTATTGTATTATTACTGGGACATACTGTAGACTGTATTTTTAGTGTTAATCACAATTTTAGCAATAGCAGACTTCTAATTCCCAGCATTGTTAGTTGTTCAGCTTTGTTTCCACTGTGGTGTTGGACTTTAGGTGAATCAGACCAGACTCTAAAAGCCTAGACTCTGGCTTTACACAGGTGTAAGAGCTGCACTGGTAGCCAATAGCTTTGTTCGAAATGGCATTCTTACGTACTAGTCATACTAAGTATGACGTCAAAATGAGTATGTAGTGCAATCACATTAGATAGTATGGAAAGATTGAGTATGCGAGAAATCCCCGGATGTATACTGTATCGGAACATTTTTTAAGTATGCACGGTGGGCACACTAGTCATACTCAACCACCCCATGATGCATTGCGAGTGGAACATAAAGTCGTGCTGAGACCTGCTTCAAGCTAAAAATCAAATATTCTCTTTTAAAAATAAAAGCATCTCTTATTGTCTGTCATTAGTTTTTAACACTTTTGGAAATAGGGCTCTTGTTATGAAGTTAATTGGAAGTTTTGTCAGTAGCACAATGGTGGGTCTCCAAAAATCCCTGAAATGTTTCCATGAAATGTGTTTCTGCAAGTTTAGCCTCATGTTTCATTCAAGGTTTCCTAACTTTATGTCTGATTTTTAACACAGGATTCCTGCAGTATGTTTGCTTAATATTGGTTTGGTAATATTGGTATATTAGTTGTGATTCATTTATATCTATAAAAGTCCTGTATTAGGTAAGTTAGTGTTGGCCAAATGTATCCCCAATTCTTACATCTCAGGACAAAGAGCCATCACGTTTACAAAACAAATATATAGGCTTGTGGTGTGTAATGCAAAACCTCACATGCTATACTAATGACGTTACACCAAGTTGTGACGCATTGTGAGCTGGGACAGACTCCAGTAGTAGTCTTGCCACCCAGTACAGGATGAAGTGGGAAAAGAAGATGAATGGCATACTGTGTGTAGGTCACACCTCATTGAACCAAGGGGTCAGGTTTTTTGTTGTTGTGCTGATAAGATATTTTCCTAGAGCTGGCCGATATATTGAGATTCAAGATATGTCGCGTCTTCTATTTTGGCATTTTGAATCAACAAATTTAACCTTGAATTGTCTTTCTGGGCAGACTTTATTTGAATAAAAAAATATCTAGATTTATATTGTATATAACCATTTTGAGAAAAAATATCGGAATATGAGTTTTGGTCCATATCACCCAGCTCTCTATTTTCCTAACTTTGCTGTTCGTCTCATCAGGATATGGCTTTGTGGATTTTGACAGCCCCGCTGCAGCTCAGAAAGCTGTCGTTGCCCTCAAGTCCTCTGGCGTCCAAGCTCAGATGGCAAAGGTAAGGATTGATTACACTTTAATCCTGATACCACATCCAAACAAGTCACCCAGTAACACTGTTGTCCTCCCTCTGGTTGGGCAGGAAACCTAAACCTAATCTATGTGGTGTTAAATAGCAGAGCAGGAATCCATGCTTGTCTGCACACTATTCAGTATCTCCGAGCAACATTCATTCTATTGCTCACTTAAAAAGGAGCCAAAGTTTAACAACTTGTTTCAGTTTTATTGAAAATAATGAGATATGTAAACAATCCCTTTCAGATTCTAAATTTCAATAACAAAACATGAAGAATGTGA
This sequence comes from Gouania willdenowi, assembly GCF_900634775.1. NCBI lineage: Eukaryota > Metazoa > Chordata > Actinopteri > Blenniiformes > Gobiesocidae > Gouania > Gouania willdenowi. The sequence goes on along the minus strand of NC_041064.1, from coordinate 11,736,163 downwards.
CCTTGTGTGTGGACACTGTCACAAACTGACTTTGGTCACACAACGAAGCCATACCGAACTGTTGATATTCATACTGTAACATCCTTTTTTTAATATTTAAGTCTAGCAGTGTGTACACAGTAATGTAGATTTTACTTGTGTTTCTAGAAGTATTAAAACGCACTTTTCCCTCCATCTGCTCAGATTTGAGGAGGTGAAGTCACACAAGTGTTTTTACTTCATTCTTAGCGTAATTTTTAGTTTTTCTTCGACAGACGAAAACGGTGCTTCACTTCACACTATTTTTTGTTCTAGTTTGTTCGCGGTATTCCCTGTGATTTCAGAATGAAGTAAAAACACTTGACATCCCACAATGCAATACGCTAAAATTTCAACAAACTGTGTTTGAGTGTTTACGGTGGAGATAAAAACAAACTTTCCGCAATTTTGACCTTTTTTTCTTTATTTTTGGATGAAATGATGTTCAATTCATTGATCTGACACATACACTATGAATCTTTCTGTCAGTGCATCTTTTTTGCTTCCTTGCTGAGTTTATGCAACACAACACTGATGAATACTAATAGTGAGAGCCTGAGGCTTTTCCCCAGACACTCAGCTGTGTCTCATGTTTCTGCTGATGGAATAAAATGCAACAAATAATGAGCCTCATCCTTTTGTAAACTACATGAAAGTCCCAATAACCATTTAATACCTAAAACCCTTAACAGAAGCAAACAGAAAATGTATAACATTTTTTAATGTGATCATTATTTCTTATTTTCTCTCTTTTTCATCATCCAGCAACAGGAACAGGACCCAACAAACCTGTACATCTCCAACCTGCCACTATCGATGGACGAGCAGGAACTGGAGAACATGTTAAAGCATTTTGGTCAGGTCGTATCCACGCGCATCCTCAGGGATTCCAGCGGAGTCAGCCGAGGAGTGGGATTCGCAAGGTTGGCTTTTAAAAAACTAAGCTTTTGGCGCCATAATCAAATTATTGATAGTATGAGTGTATCAAACTATTGATAGTTTAATTATGGTGCTATATTTTCAGGAGAAAACACAACACCGTAAGGCAGGAGTGTCAAACTTGTTTTCAACTCATGGGAAAAATACGGTGCAGATTGATCTTAAGTGGGCTGCAGATTTTAGGTGGGAAAACCAGAAGTTTTGACAATGTTTCCTTGTTGGCACTTCCACGTGTAAATGATAAGTAAAGTATGTAAGGCACTGACAATATCCAAGCAATAAGTGACAGATTTCAGTCTCTGCAGATCTTCACTTCCAAAGTATTTAATGTTGAGACCAATTTTTCTATAATTTGGAGGAAATTTGCCAAATTTGTTTGTGATAAATTGTATGAATTTAGAAATGGTAAGATTTCTTTCAACAATTTGAGATTAAAAATGAGTGCCATCATGTGATATAAGTATAAGAAAACTATGAGTCCTGCAAATATTGTGGAGTCATTTTCACGTTCTCCTGCGGGCCAAATAAAATGCTTTAAAGGACAGGATTTGACCCCTGGGCCTCAAGTTTGACACATGTGCCATAAGGTATAAATCAGGGTAATTTAAAATAGGAATAGCTATACTGATAGAGGTTGAGGAAGCTTGCGTTTCATTAAATTAAAAACCTAAGTGGTCATTATTTGAAACTTAATGCTAGAAATACATACATTAAAATGTGTATAACTTTGTTATAGGCCTAGTAAAGGTTTTGTTGTTTGAAATAAAATGAAAAAAATGCTTGATTTTAATTATTCAAGTCATATGGTAATGTTTTTGTAACCATTTATTTGTTGAAAGCTCTTGTCAAAGTACTTTGACAATGACTCTTTAATTTAATTATAGACAGGATGCTTTCATCCACTAGTCATACTCGCTCAACCTGACATTTGACTGGAATTCTTGACAAACAAAGCCAGGGTCATACCAGACAAAACAAAAACATCTGAGAAATGGAGGAATGTTTGCATGTGGGTGTGCTCCGACAGTGAAGACTGTACAACACGTGGAACCATCAAATAATGGACATTATGAGTGCAGACATTTACCTTTGGTCATTTGTACTAGTAGTAATAGTTTTGTTTTTAAGGAAAAAAACAATAAATTAGACCATATTTGTTTTTTGCTTGTGTAATAACATTGTGTTCCTCTGTTTGTTTATGCCTGCAGGATGGAGTCAACGGAAAAATGTGATGAAGTTATTTCTCATTTCAATGGAAAGTTCATTAAGATGCCTCCTGGAGTTCTGGGTAGGAAAACCCCTTCATAATCCCTTAATGAAATTTGTAAAAGTTTACCCAAAAAGCAGAAAAACGTAAAGAAATAAACTCAACTTTATTTCAAATTAGACTGATTTAAGAGCAGTGACATAGTTTGGCTTGTATTCAGGCTTTTACAAGGAGTCAGTGAGTCTGCTAATAAAGTGCTCATGTACAATGACCCCCAAGAGGCAGAGCATAGACAAAGACCACAAGAAGTCGCTCCTCTGTGTGACTTCCACTCCCTCTATAAGCTTTTTAATTGGATTATTTGACTGAAATAGTCTGTGCTGGCCTGGCTCGGGTTAGGAAAGGGAGGGAATTACAGCTCCACAGCTGCCAAATTAGATGTGTGCATTCCAGGGCTGGCTTGTAAATGTGTACTCCCATGCTTCAGGGAGGGATTGACTGCACAGCAAACAGTGTGTGATGTTCTTTTATATTTTTTCCTTTTTTTCCTTTAGCTCCGTCGGAACCTTTGCTGTGCAAATTTGCTGACGGCGGACAGAAAAAGAGACAAAGTCAAAATAAATACAGCCAGAGTGGCCGGACCTGGTCAAGAAACAGTGACTCCAGACTTGTACGTGTCTTTCTTTAATTGGAGGAAAAGTTAGACTAAAATGTCTAGAAAAAATACTAGAAATGGAAGCCAGAAGTGTTGTAATCCAAAAACTCCCTCTTGGTAACTAAACACACCTACTTTCACATTTGAGACAATGCCCTGTAGTGATACGGGCGTGGTCCTGCCTGCACATCCTCCACTACCGAGAACAAACAACCCCTCCTCACACTTGGCATACTAATACATTATTCATCAACAATAGCCTTTTCCTGACGTCAAATACAAACAAAGGCAGGAGGACTTCAACTTCAAGATTTTTTGTGGATGAATGAAAACTGAACAGAAATGCTTCAAACACTAATTCAATAATAACTAGTTTAATCAGTTGAGGATTTTGAGGTCGGCACAGGTTAGTTATGTTAAATCCTTTTTTAGAAATGAGAGGTAATCTGACAGCTTTGTGTTTATGCTGTTTTCATGACCACAGTCATGTTCTCTTTACAATATTTCTTTAATTCATTTCTCAGGCTGGAATGACACTCTCATATGATCCCAGTGCAGCTGCAATGCAAAATGGGTAAACATCATAAGCATGTAAAATTGCACTGTTTTAGTCACTTTACATGAGTTTTTTTTATCATTATTATTATTATTATTGTTATTATTTCACTCAAACATTTTTCTCATTAAATGTTTTCCTTTAGATTTTTTCCACCACCCTACGGTATTTCCAACAGGATGATCGCCCAAGCCTCCATGTCTCCTTACATGTCAACATATCAGGTTTGAATCCTTAGATTTAATGATATTTCATTTTCATTATGTAAAAACTTATCCTTTATATAAAACAAAGAAGAAAAAAAGGTTAATATGCTTTAAAAAAGGAAAAAACATTTTTTTCCTTTGTCTTAAACTTTGCTGTTGAAACTGACTGTGTTTTTACTTTGTTTTACATTTCAGATGCAGAATCTATCCTGGGTGCACCATCAGCCCTACATCATGCAGCACCCAGTAAGAGCTAAAAGTTTCTCTTGTTTCATGTTGACACACAGTTCACTCTCTGTAGAACCAACCGAACATCCACATTATGCTCCAAAATATGTTCTGATACATGCCGGATCATCTCCAAAATTCCTCTTTTCTTTTGACATTGTTGATCACCAAATTTCGCTTAAATCCGTTCGTAACTTTATGAGATATCTTCAAAAAAACAACCACATTAACAGTTTAACACCAGTGAAAACATTACCTCCTTGGCAGTGGTAACAAAAATACACATAATTACTCTAAAAATGGCAACAAAGAAACATATGAGAGAAAAATTATGAAAATGACCAGGAAATTTACAAAAATGTGCAAAATGACATCAAATATACACAAAAATGACCCCAAAACCACAAATTGTCAAGAAACATACACAAATATTGATATATCTTACTCAAGTAGAAGTACTGTTATTTGATTAAAATTGTACTCAAGTACAAGTAAGTCATACATAACATAGTACAAGTAAAAAGTAGCTAAATTAAATAGTATTAGTTACTAGTTACTTTCACCCCCCACGTTTATTTTTGGTAATAAACCATGCCACAGTTCCCTTGCATACAGTAAACATCTCATATATAAACTTAGAAAGGAAGAGATGAAATCTTACACAACTGGAACTTCATTTATTTATCTGTATAAAATAAAAGGTTTGTCAAAATGTACAAAATCCTTTTTTTTTTAAATAAAATAACACCAATGAATTTAATTCAAAATAAGAAAATATAGAAAAATATGTAGAAATATAAAGAATTACTTTACTTCTTTTAAAATGTATTTATGTAAAAGTAAAATTTGTGATTTAGAAATATACTAGTACACATAAAAGCAACTCAGTTACAGTAACTTGAGTACTTGTAATCCATTACTTTCACCTCTGCACAAAAATACTTCAAAAGCACATTTCTATAGTTCTAAATTTGAATCAAAGCAGCTCATCTTTGTTGGCGTTTCAGCATTATAGGCACTTTATTATTCAACCTTATGTTACCTTTAAAGGCTACAGTGGTAACGCCCTCTATGGACCGTTCTCTATCATTACAGCCTTCATCTGCGATGGCTCCTCTCACTCAGCAGATGAACCACCTCTCTCTGGGCAATGCTGGAGCGGTAAGGCTCTCTATGTTTTAAATAACTGGGATTAACGTTGTTAATAAGTGTGGATTTAAAATGAGGAATGCAATAAGCATAAATAATTCAGGTTTGTTTGTTTTCTGGGACAGTTTATGTCAGCCAACACCTCTATGCAAGGAGCGTATATGCCACAGTACGCACACATGCAGACAGCAGCTGTTCCTGTGGAGGTACGCCGCCATAACCTTTTTATTTAATACACAGAGAATTTCTGAGTTTGCATCGCTTTGCTATGTTCCTTAGGAAAATGGTGCAACATCACAAGTGGATTCATCAAGCAATCCATCGCCGTACTCGTACCAACAAACCAAATAGGCCGAGGTCACATCTGGATAAAACATCAGCTTCTAACCCAGTGGCCACAAAGGATCTGTCTTTTTTTTTTTTTTTGGACAGGTTTTACAAGTGTTTTAACTGAGAATGTGCTTTGTTCATCAAACTCAAATGCTATTTAAAGAGGTTTTTATTTTCATACTCTAATTTTTTTTTATTTTTTACTTGTCTGTGTCACAGAAAAAAGCATCAAACATACCTGTGATCAGCTTTAGGGAGGAAGGAAACTCGTCTATTGTTGCTACTTTTTCTGAGAATTCTCCCTTTTTTTTCTGTTTTTTTCTCCCAGATATTGTTAAAATGCTGTTTTTGTGCTTGCTGTGTGAGTGCTCCTAATGTGAAGTGTACATTGTTGATCTCTTAAAAACGTTTTTCTCTTTTTGGCTTTGGTTTTAAATTCAAACTTGCCTTATGCAGTAGCTCTACAGAGGGCGCATATTTACACTTTTTACTTCCTAAAAGTAAAAATTTGCTGAAATTCTGAATATGTTTCTTCAGATGAAATGTCTTCACACGTTTTATTCAGATTCAATATTTATTCGGTAAGGAGCCACTGCTTTTGTGAGCAATGGGAAAAAAAATGTAAATCCTTGATTTTGTGGAGTAGTAAAGGGAAGGGTGGGGTTTGCTTTACAGCTGATACATGGTGGGTTTTTTGGTGGATTTGTTACTTGGGTGTTTTTTTTTATCACTTTTTTTAAAAGATTGAATAAATGAAGACTTTAGATGTTCAAAGCCTTACAGCAGAAGTTCATTTAGTTCAGGACTTTTTTTTTTTGCACTCGAGCGCCCATCTTGGCTCACTTCCTCATGTTAGCTTCACCAAAGATTGCCTGACACTGGGGTTTTTCACCTAAGTGTTGGCAACATTTAGAGTTTGAGTGCCTTTTTCAATGCTTAACATCCCTATTATTTCGTCAAGAAAACAAAACCTTAAAGTTTTGTTTTTGCAGAAGAATGTCGTAAAGAAATTCAGCTGTTGAGAAAAAAATGTGGCTAATTTAAAACTCTTAAAGAAAAGGGATGTAATATATATCCACCGCTGTAAAGTACCTCACAATAACAAATAAAGCCAGCTTTTTTTACTCAGGCTTCCTCCTGAGTCTACATTTTGGCCTTGTGGTCACTCAGACCAGTTCATCTACCTCACCTCAGCGTTTTCTTCTTTTCTGTAGTGAGTTATGGGTTAGCAGGTCCAGCCCACCTTTTCAGACCAAATGCTGTCGAGTCAATTTTTTTAAAAACGTCCTTCAATTCTTTTTTTTTTTTGTGATCTATTGTTAAAAGGGTTTTTGGTGCATGTGTTTGTTGTTGTGATCACACGTTGTTTTTACAGTTTCAGTTTGTGTGTGCGGTGGAGGAAAAGGTTGATCTGAAACAACCTCTGATCGGTGACTTGTTCTGTTTCATGTCTGTTCAAGAACACCATTTTCTTTTTTGTTGACAAGGATGTGCAACTGACACAAAGGACCTGCTGGGATAAATCAAAGCTACTTTTGATGCCTGAGAATAACATGAATACTGTGTATAAGGGTTGTGCTGCTAATGGAGTCAGAACCATAGTGCCATAGTGTCTGGGTCAGAGTGTAAGGGTTGCATCGTACACGGAACTATTATTAAACAGTCAATAAGTTATGAAAAGTTGTAATTTATGAACATTTTGTACAGACAGTTAAAGGAAATAAAAGATTTTCAGAGTTTTATGATTTTTTTTTTTTTCTTACTTGCACCATCAATGCCAGTGAGATAACTAATGTGTACAGTTTAAGGAATTTCTTTTCTGTATTTTCTTTTTCTTCTTTGTTAGCTTTTGTTTAAAAAAAAAATTGATACCTTTGTTCTGTAGAAACTTGCCTCTAGTTTTTGTTTTGTTTTTTTTTTTTCACTTCTTTGACATGTTTTTTAAATAAAGCGTTTTAAAAAAGAAGCAAGCTTTATAATTGGTTTTGTTTACTCTTGCACCTAAAATTAAAAAGTTCATTATCTTAATACATTGATTAATCAACATTAAATCACTATAAACTCATCATTAAATCATCATCACATCACCAAAAACTCACTATAAACTTGCCATTAAACTATCAATAACTCAATGTTAAATCACAAATAGCTCACTATAAACTCACCATTAAATCATCAATAATTATGAAAAATTCAACATTTAATCACTAATAAGTTAATACACTATAAATTCACCATTGAATTATCAGTAACTCATAAAATTGCCACTAGGTCAGCATTAAATCACCAATAAATCATCAATTACTCAAATATAACTCACTATTAAATCACCATAAACTCAAACTTACTAACATCTCACTATTAACTTATCGATTACTCTTAATGCCACAGCCTTGCCACAAAATAAGAGTCACTCGTGAATTTCAACGTATTTTAGACTCCTAAACAAAATATTTTAGTTTATTTTTTTCCACAGATTAGTCAATGAAGCGGTTTATTAAAAACAGGAGCAGCTGTTTCTGTACCTATATTAAGCAGAGCCGTAGACAAAAGGACTCCAGTAACAGCTCTGACTGTCTCCCTCCCTTTACATTAATCAGCCTTTCAGATATGAGTGCGCTACATTCAGGGCCGGCTCTGGGCATAGGTGAACCAGGCATTCGCCTGGGGCGCCATCTGCTGGAGGAGCACAAAAATTAAAAAAAAAATGTGGCTAATTAGAAAAAAATAAATAAAAGATACGAATAATAAGTTTCAACCCATCCTTCAGATTTACTTGACATGTTTTATTTTAAAAAAAAATAATAATAAAAAGAACAGAAAATCTCAATATGAACAATCTTGGAGCGCCATATTACCCTGACTACATTAATGGGAAGTAATCATCTGCAGCAAATGGCTAGAGATGTGTTTGAGGACTAATGAGATGTTTTAGTGTTTGTGTTTATTGAAGACAGTTGTAGAATATTCCTTAAAAAAAGGAGGAGGTGCTTTGAGTAGCAGTATTTATCAAGAGGAATGCATTACAGGCTGAAACTGAAACTAAATGCAGAAGTGAGAGTTTGATGCTCTTTGAACTGTGGATGAGGCATCATTTGAAGCTTAATAATAAGTCGGAGAATTTGTGAAAAACAAAATGCGACTCTTAATCTAATTTGGTGTGGCCCCAAAACAAAAGCCCTAAAATTATAATTCAAGAAGTTGGAAGGAATATGAAGCTTAGCAATGCATAAAGTAACAAAAAAAAAACCTCACAAAACGACAGCAAAATGCTTAAAATGATGACAAAAATACACAAGTAACAATGAAAACACTCAGAGATTTTTTTTAAAAAAAGAACAACACAAAATGCCCAAAATAATCGCTTAAACACAGAAATTCACTACAAAACTCTTTCTCCCTTGTTTCTCCTCCTTCACTAAGGTGTAACACTGCCCTGTCTTTAAATATTTTCCCCAATAACAAAGTTTAGCTAAAACTTCCTATTATTGTTTATATATTTATTTATTTAAAAAAAAAAAAAAAAAAAAAAAAAAAAGTTTTATTTTGTGTGAAATTCTGTCTCACATACTCTTGTATGGCTTTGTTATTTTTATTTTTACAACCCCTTCGTCATCCATGGTTTCCCTGAATGATTATTTTTAGGGTTATTGGACAATTATTGTTGTATATTCTTTGAAATATTTGTATAAATGTATGGTCTACCTCATTTAGGCTAAATCTACTTTTTTCTACAAATCTTCCCTCAGTTTTGATTTTGTATTTCACCTCTATAAATCAAATAAAGTTTACTCAAAGTGCAAGATACTGATTTAGATGACCTCAGCTGTGTGACATGTGAGTGTGTTGTATAGCTGTGTGTTGCCAGGTTCAGTAGATGCATAGCGGTAACATATTGTTAGAAATTCAGGAAAAATGCGTCATAAGCGGTATTTTAAAGATCAATGCTAAATACTTGTAACCTTCCTTTACAAGTAATATTGTTGTTGTTTTTTTTACTTTTAAAAGTCAATTCACGTCCGCCCAGAAGCGGGAAACCGTCCAACCTGGCCACCCTGGGCTGAGTCGTGCAGTGTGTGGGCGGGTCTTACCTCACGCTGCTATCAACAGTGTGGGAACAGTTTGGAGGTTAAACGCAGCAATGGAGCCGCAGAGGAAACGGTGCAGCTCTCGTTGGCCACTGTGTTGCTTCTTCGTCTTGTTTTTTCACGTCCAACTGGTCTGGACTGGAGGTAAGAGTGAGAAAGACTCTATATTTATTCATGTTATTGTTACAAATGTCGAGGAGGTGGACGTGCGACACAGCGCGTAGGCCTGTGCTGTGTCCTCGGTGACGAGGTTCATAGTTGACGGTGTGTTTTCATACACCTGTCTGTAGTTTATATCTTAAACACTTTTTTTTTTTTTTTTTTTGCATTTGGTATCGTTTAAAATTAATTTCCCTTTGTTTTCCAACTGAAATGAAGCGCTGTCGTTCAAAACAATGTACTAACGATTGTTACACAACACTTTACAGCTAAAATTAACTATACACTTATTTAATAATGCAATGATATATTTACCTTATCTTTTAGGCGGTTTTTTTTTTTAAAAGAGAATGTTCATGGATTATATTTCACATGTGTCGTATAGAGAGGATTAAATCACAGTCAAGTTTTGGATCAATCAGTGAAATGAAATAACTAAATGACAAACATGCGGTTCGTGGGCCGAACCTGAATCACCAAAGTCTCCAGTTGGGTTCATGGGCAGATTTAGCAGTATATTAAAGTTGGAAACCCAAACCCAAGCTGATCAGTTTTTAATTAAAGGCTGTTGCTATAGTTCCGTACCCAGACCTCAGACAAACCGGATGTAGGCGTGAAAGCGTAGTAAATATTAACACGTTTACGTACAATATTTTGCTACATTAAATTTTCCTACTATGATTAACCCTAACCCTAAAAAATTAAAAGAAAGATTCTTACCTTTTTCGAACATGTCGGACGCGCATGCACAGTTCGCCATATGCGCATGCCCATTGTCTACTGTAGGAAACTTTCACGGTAGGTTTATTCTACATTACACCGGCACTTCCTGTGCGCATGCGCAGTAAGCCAAATGCCGGTAGACCCGTGTCCTTCTAGCTATAGTTCCGTCAGTTTTATTTTAACCCTAACCCAGGAAATACCCTCAAATGTTTTTTTTTCTTCTTTTCTTTTTTTGTATTCTTATAGGTGGAATTTGCCGTGTTAAATATGTTAAAACTAAAAAAAAAGAAAAAAAAAAGATACATGTCAAAAGTGGGATTCAAACCCACGCCAGCGGAAGGAAGAATCCTTGAATCTGGAACCTTGGCTTAGACCACTCGGCCATCCTGACACGGTGGTAACATAGGTACATTACGCCGCTTATGTAGAAAAGGTCTGGCAGTGACGGAACTGGACATGCTGAGATTGTATATGTGCACGCGCGCACTACCGAAAAATACATTTTTTTCTAAAAAAAAAAATTCATTTAACGTGACACCAGTTTGTCTGGTGTCCGGTGTTACGGTCTGAGTTTACCTCTGTACTGAGATTATAACCCTAACATAATCCAATAAACAAATAAAACACGTGTCCGATCACTTTGAAAACAAAAACGAAAAATTTTAGCAAAAATTCTTTTTTCGGTAGTGCGTATGTGCGCGCATGCTCATATACAATCTCAGTATGATGCGAACTCAGACCATGACACCGGGTCTGGAACTCTAGACGTTACGCTAAAGGTATTTTCACTATGGATAGATGATTGATCATTAATAGTGTGTTTTAAAATCACTAAACGGTCCCTGTGTGTGATTTTTAAGGACTTCAGACTCAAAAAATTCAAAAAATTTTTACCAATTGCTCCGTGATATTCAATAGGTACACTGTACATTTTTTGTTTGATCTGATCAATACTTTTTGAGATATGAACACTTCAGTTAGAGATAGGGTGAGAAGCTCAGTCATTCGGGAGGGGCTCAAAGTAGAGTCGCTGCTCCTCCGCATCGAGAAGAGCCAGATGAGGTGGTTCGGGCACCTAATTAGGATGCCCCCTGAACGCCTCCCTAGTGAGGCGTTCAGGGCACGTCCCTCCGGAAGGAGGCCCCGGGGAAGACCCAGGACACGCTGGAGAGACTATGTCTCTCGGCTGGCCTGGGAACGTCTCGGGGTCCCCCCGGAAGAGCTGGAGGAAGTGGCCGGGGAGAGGGAAGTCTGGGCCTCCCGACTGAGGATGCTGCCCCCGCGACCCGGAAACGGCTAAGCGGGAGAAGATGGATGGATGGATGGACAATAAGAAAGAAGCAGATCGCCTTTTTGCTACACCGTGCTGACCATCTGCCAAACCTTTAGCTGCTGCCAGTGGGACATTTGCATTTGTTAGGGTGTACTCACACTGGCAACCAGGGCCGTTCCTAACCAGTTCTGTGCATGTGTGAAACCATGGGGGGCCATTGTCTGGCCTGCGTAGGTGTGAACTGCACCGCAGGGGGCGTAACGGCCCGATGGTCCTGCTGGAAGAGGTGGTCCAAACAGCGTGCCAGACTGGCACGGTTGGTCGCGCATGCGCACTCACAACTCGACCCGCGCGCAAAATGTGATGACGTTGGTACCACGCGACGCTTTACGGCACATAAACATCTGCATTCCGCAATGATAGCGGTGTCAGAAATGCTCGTTAGCCGATGAAAAGTTCAGAGTTGGCGTTACCTGATATATATACATATATATGTATATATATATATGAACAACACCATAGAGAACTCATAGAGGAAGAGGACAACTAGACCGTCAGGACTTCTCTTTGTTCAGCCGACAGCGGGACAGTAACGGAGTGTAGCAGCTCATCATCAGGTCCGGGTATTTCCGAGGGTTTAAATATACATATAAAGACATATTACTGGTATATAAACCAGAAAATATGGAAATGGGACATTTTACTGCTGCAAATGTGTAACATATTACTGATATTTTGTGGACAGGACACATGTGGTTGGCTATTATATAACCCAGAAAAAAATGGAAATTGGACATTGTACTGCTGCTAATGTATAAATAATATAAATATATATATATATATATATATATATATATATGGTGTTTCAGTGTTCTGGGACATATACTCAAACTCTGTAGAATGAAAACAAACACAGTGTCTTGGGGAGCAAAGTGTAGTGTATTAATTTATTCATCTAAATGTAACCAAAAACAGAACATCACAAATACAAACCCAAATAAATGTAATGTCTGAAAGAAAGGGTAATAATTTTCCAAACAGAAATCAATAAGCCAGAAATAAAGTGCAACCTTTTGCAAAATGTAACATGAACCTTAAAAACAAAACATTTAAACATTGGAAGTACAAGGATGGGAATATTATGACAACAGAACCTGGAACAAGACTGCAAATTGTTGCAACTATTTATTTATTTATTTTTAATCTTATTTTAGTTCTCTTCTTAGGTCGTGTCGTGTTAGTGCACATGTGGCAATACCAATTTTCAGTATGTGGAGTTCCTGTTAGTCCTGCACAACTATAATGAATTGCTCAGAAATCTACATGTGTCCTGTTCTCAAAATACCAGTAATATGTTACACATTTGCCGTAAAATGTCCCATTTCTATATTTTTTGGTTTATATGGGTTAATATACCAGTAATGTGTTTATATGCATGTTTATACATGGGTTTTACTCGGACCCGTCATCATCACGTCTCTGCAGAAGAAGACCCTCCGCTGCACCTCAGCACTTTAACAACTCACTAATTTCATAAGTTAAATACACTATTTCTACCTTTGTTTTTCTGTTTGCATGTCGTTTGCTTTGTATTTCATAAAATGGTTTCTCCAACAGTTGGTTACATCTACACATTTATACTGTATATAATGCACATGCAGGATGATGTGTAACAATAATCAGTAAAATTAGCTGTAAACACATTTTGTAGAACTAAATATAAGGTTATGCTGTGAACAGAAAGAAAGGAAGACGAGCCAGATAATTCTAAACTTTAGAATATAATACAATCATAACTTTTAATCATAAATATGACTCTTCTCAAAACAACAAACTTTGATATCTTTGTCACACAATATCTAAGCTTCCAGTGAATAATTTACAAATAAGAAAAAAAAGTTCACTGATGATGACATTGAGATCTCAATGTCACCGTCAGTGAACTCTTTTTGGAAAAGTTTCGTGCACTGCATTGTGGGATGTGGAGTCCCGTAAATGGATGCAAGGAAGTGTTTTATTTTATTCTTACTGTAGTTTCTTGTGTTTTTCGCCATTTAAGAAGGCCGGTGATTGACTTTACACCTTTTTTGTTGTACTTTACCGGTATATGGCCAGATATGGATCTCTCCGTGTAAACCCCAAAATAAATATCCACTATTGTTTTGCCACAATTTTCAGTCGGTGAAAATGAAAACAACTGTTAAAATGATCACGTTTCAAAATGTGCTGCAGACTGAGGTCAGAAGAATTAAGAAAAGTCCCCACATTAATAATCTGTGTCTCTTTTCCAGATTGCCCTGCAGACGGACGTACGTGGTTAACATTTGGAGACAGATGTTACCACTTTGTCCACGGAGAAGAAGACAAAATCAAAGGCTACACCTTTGACAGAGCGAAAACCCTCTGTCAAGGCTTTGGTAAATGCAACTGTTTTTCTTTTTCTTAATTCTCTTCTTATCATGCGTAGAAGAGCTTTGTTGTCCTAATTTCCACAATTTTTTCTCCACAGAACTTCTGACTATCCAAAATGCTGAGGAGAATGACTTTGTTATTAACTACAGCCCAAAGGTCTGGAAAGGAAACGTCAACGTGTGGTTGGGAATGTATTATGACACAAACAGTAAGTAATATGTGATTAGTGTGACTGTTAGAGAGAGTGACAAAAACCAATATCTGCTTCATTTAACCCAGGAAGTTTTGTGCATTGCATTGTGGGAGGTAGTCCCATAAACTAATGTGTAAAAATGTTTTTACTAGTGGTGGGACTCGATTAAAGAAATGCTACTAATTAGTTACAGACTTTGTAATTCATTAATCTAAATTAATCGCACAACAATATTTGACACAAGAAGATACGTTATTCCTATTTAAATTGATTTTGGTACATTACTGAATCAATTATAACAATAGAATAAATGACCTTAAACAGCAACGTTGTGTTTATTATTTATATCACTGAGTGCTAACATAATGTGCAATTTGAATAAAAATAACAATTTGTACACAACTGAGTTTTTTTTTTTTTTTTTTTTTTTTCTCCATCCGTTGTTATAAACTAAAATTAATGCCCACGAACAACTTCTTCTCTGATCTCCCGTCTCTTGTTTGAGTCTTAAACTATGACTAAAGACATTCCCCAGTACATTTGGTCCACATTACCTTCAATGATAAAGGGTCGAGATTGGTCTAATGCAGAGGTTCCCAAACTGGGGTACGTGTACCCCTTGGGGTACTTGAACACCTCTCAGGGGGTACACAGAAACATTTGTCAGATTTTTTTTTTTTTTTTTTTTACATTCACAGACTTTTTTCTCATCCATCAATAACAATTTGTGGCACAACTCTTTAAAATACACCAAAAGTTGAAGTTCAAATTCTAAAATGAGAAAAAAGAATAAAAAGGCCTAAATTCAAGTTTAATGTTGGACGAGACAGGAAGGAGTTTAGACGAGCCTGCAGACAAAAATAAATAATGTATAACGTGAGCTAAGGGGTACTTGTGATAAGTAGTAAAGGTCAAGGGGTACATGGGGCAATACAGTTTGGGAAACACTGGTTTAATGTATGTTTTTGTTCAGGTGACAACATGATGTGGTTCCACGAGGACCCTGTCCGCTTCACTAACTGGGAGCAGAGCTCCTTTGCCTCAGACCTGCTGCCTGTAGACACATGTGTTGCATTGCATAGCATGACAGGAAGATGGGAAAATGTGAGCTGCATGGATGATATGGAGAACGGGGTCATCTGTGAGACGGCTCAGGGTAGGATTCATGATTTTTACTAATACAGTAGCACACATATCTAGTTGAATGTGTGAGAATACAAGCATGCAAAGATTGCTCTCTAGCAATGGACCCTCTCTCTTTTCATTTCCCAGATGTGGAAACAGCAAAGCGAAGTGAGTCCACCACCTTTTAAAGCTTTTTTTCATCATTTCTTTTCCTCACTGCGCTGTGACTTTGTGATAAGAGTTTTGACCCTTCCTTGCATTGTTTCTTGTTCCACTCAGAGCCCAGCGGGCTGCTCTCCGCCCTGGTCATTCTCAGCGTGGTGGCTATCATGGGAATCTCAGTAGTCATTTGGGTCGTTCATCAAAAACACAAATTCGGCTCCACCATCCTCACGGCTTTCGAGTACCACCCACCGTTCCGAGTCCTGGACTCAGACCAGTCCTGCCTGGTGGAGGCTGAGGAGACTGATAGTGTGCCTTAGGAGAAACACCGTTAGTGTGAGGTTACTTGTCACAATGGTTTGTAGTGCATTTTCCACTGGCTGAAAACACTTCACTGCTGGTTTTTGGTCAAATGTACTAACACAAATATGTATAACTTTGCTGCATTTTCACCATCTGTTTGAGACTAATATCTAAGGATACGTTAGGCACTTTAATGTGCTTTAGTATTTGGTTTTTGCACATGATCAAAGAAACTGTTACTATGTGCTGGGGAAGGTAGAACAAAGTCCTCAATCGCCTGTTATTGTACTTCCAAATGTGTGCTTCGATTTCTAATCTCTGACATGGAATGCCAATTTATGCTTATTGTGCCTTTTGGTGTTTTTTGCTCCTTTTGAATTAAGTCAAATGTGATGATTGCTATATTTACACTAATCCAACGTGTCAGTTTTAGTTCTTGTGTTTCAGCTTGAATTTAAAGATGCATGATGGCGTATTGTTGAGGTAATGTTTCACCTTAACCACAGGTAAAGCATCCTTGATATTAAATTGAACATAAGCCATTTGTAAATGAATGATGGGATGCTGTTGTCAGTCCATATGAGACTGAAGATTCCGTCCATGAAAATAAGGACTATTTGCGCACACAGTTGACCTATAACTTGGTCATTAACCAAAAACTTCTCATGATGCAAATGTATTTTCTAAGTATTAAATGTATTTTTGCATCTGCACGTGGTCCACTGTGGATATTTGCAATTTTAAACGTGCCATTCATGAGCTGCCATTAAAGTGTCTTTTTATTTCCCCGCTAAGGTAATCCCAATGTGATATTTCTGTAATTGTAAATAGTTTTTACTTCTCTTAAATAGGGTGATTCCAAAAATGTGCCAACATTTTAAAGGTTTGAACTCACTAAGTATTTTTAAAAGAACCTTTCGCTGTGACATGTTATTACTGTGGCAGGAATTGAATCCTGCATGCTTTTTAATAAAGTGGTTATGGCTATTATTGTAAAATCTTGTCTTATTTGTAAACTTATTTTTTTAGAATAATGAAACGGACATAATCTACAATATGACTGATTGCACACAAATAGTTATGGACATTCAATTATTATGAGTTGCAAATCTGAGTACTGTATAACGCTTGTTTTACTTTCCACAATGAAGGCAATGCTTTGTTTTATTCACCAGGTGGATCATTGAAATATTCTTTGTCTCTCGTTAGACCTAATTTATTAAATTGTGCTTTGTGTGTTAAATTGCTTTTAAACTATATACGATAGAGGGTTTTCATGGCGCGTCATCAACCCAGAACTCGCCATTTTGACGATAAGCAGCAGCAAAACAAACCACACGCACACAAGCAAATCCCGAATTTCGAGAGGAAATGGTGAATTATTGCGATATATAAACCACAGAAAAGCTCCTCAAAATGCATTATAGGTGCAAAGGCATACAGGGAAGGACTTGGTCCACAGGAAAGGGCACGATATTTAGAAAAGTTAGGTTTTATTGGTGGTACAGATCCATATGAGTCTTGGAACAATGCCAACCCGGAGAGTCTTCCGTCTATTATGTATCCAGATATCGTCAACTACCTGGTTTTCTCGCTAAGGCCATACACAGCAGAAAATCTTAAATCTTATAAACGTTTGGAGGCCTATAACCAGATGGTGTGTGGATCAAGTCATCAATGATAGATGTGTCGTGAAGGCCAAAGTATGTAATGCAATAACTCAACTAAAAAAAACTCCCTCTATTTTATAGGAAGAAATCTCCAGCGGAACCAGGTTCAGAGGTGACAGACATCCGCTTCGACTGGTTAGGGTTAGTGAACAGGATAGGATAGAAGGATAGTCAATCCAAATGTCCCAGACTAGTTGAGCCATGAACCAATGATCAGTCCATCTGAGATTTTTACCTGGAATACAATGAGAAATACAGCACATTTTAGCTCTGCATTTTAACAACTGTGTTGCTACAGTATCAGGTTATTAAATGTGATTATATTAAGTCAATAATACCACATGCAGTAGCTTGATATGAATTATATTATCATAATCACACTAGAAGATGAGTTAAGAGCCACTGCTATCAGCAATTCACTTACCTGACAAGAAATGAGCCGAAGAAATTTAGATGTTGTCCATATTTTTGCCTCGTAGATCCTGGTTTAGCTTTGCTAACCACAAACTCCTCTTTTCAAACTCTGATTTGTTATAACTTTTGGCAATCTTTAAAACTCCAAATGTTTTTCACAGTCTGATTGATTGTAGAATTCATAATGGAAATGTGATAGGGCTGTAATTTTACACGAACACTGTGTGCTAGTGTTTGATCATCTACACTCATGTCATCCTCTAGTTTTGGTGTACATTTATTTTTATTATATGTATACAGTAACCATTTTAACAACACATACATTTATCAGATTCCTAAATAATTGACGTTTTACTGTTTTCTGGGGTAAATGAAAATGCAACATGTCTTAAGAAAGTATTTGGAAAACTAAGGTGTTTCATATGTATTATTTAAGTGCATTGTCTATACCTACAGCTCAGTTTGAGAAAAGCTTCTGATTAGGAATATTGTTAAAAACAAAAAAAAATAAATAAAAAAGTTCTGTATATATGTGTTATACCTAAGTGTGCATTCACATACCAACACAGAAAAAATGATGCAATGTTGTGATTTAAGAAAGTGAATTGTGTATATGTAAATGAGCATAGTGGCATAAGCAAGACATTGTGTGTGAGAGAGAACTAACTTTAAAAAAAATATGTTATCAACAAACTATGTTGCATTTAACAGCAACTGAACTGCACAAAGTGCAATATTAACTATAATTAACCCAGGTTTGAACACTTCATGTACAATATTTACAAAACCTATCACTGATGTCTGCAATTTATTGATCTATGTAACTGCAGACATGGGAAAAACAACAAATATTTGAATATTACAATATTTAGTTGTGGTTGATATAAGAATGATTTCACAATTGTATTTCATTTGATAGCAATGCGTTGTGAGGATGGGCATTACCTTTGTTTTGAACCACCTTTTCCTAATCAGACCCATTTAAGAGGACTACTGTGGAAAAGCTATGGTTATTTTATTTAAAAGTATTAATATTTAAAACTCTTTATATGTTTGCGTGATTAGAGCTTTGGGTGTGTTTTGATTTATTTGAAAACACTTTTTTACACACATCAATTTCTGTCATTTTCCATGGGAATTTTCTGTATTGTAAAGCACATTCATTAATGCACAAGGCAATTCAATGTGTTTTACAATACATGATCAAAAACGTGCACAGAAAAATATTCAAACAGCTTAAAATCAATGCGGACATTAAAATAAGCAGTAAAAAACATTTAAAATCAGCTGTTTAATGACCAAAGTCACATAAAGTGAAATGCTTTGGTTTTTTTTCCTCCTCTGTAAATTATAAAGTTCCTCCACAGCCTTACTATGTGCAATATCACTCAGTACTCATTGTAAAACCCCACTTAATGCTTATTTATATTTTTCTGTACTGTTATCTGACCAATATCTATCTCAATAATTATTTATTTAATTTTTATTGTATATTTATTGTTGCGTTAGTTTTTCCCCCTTTCTGTATTTGTATTGGTGTTATTGTTTGCTTGCTCTTTGTATCTATGGCTGCTGTAGAGTGTGTGATTTCCCCATTGTGGAATAAAATAAAGGATAATCTAATCTAATAAAAATGCAAATTGTATTTATTAATATATTAATATGATGGTCCTGCTGCTCCAGTTAGTTTGATAAATTAAATGTGGACTTAATTGTTTGTTGCTGTCCTGGTTTGGACAGGACAGTGTAATAAGAGAGATAAAATCTGCTCATTTGACTTTGACCCTGAAGGAAACAATCCGTATGTGACAGATGACGTCATCTTGATGCAAGATGTTTTTTTTTTTTTATGGCTGTGTTAAAGGCGGAAAGTAAGTAAACTCTCTCCCAAGCAGGAGCCAGAGTTTGCCATGCTGGCTATTGTTTAGTTCTTCACTGACTGAGCAGTTACATCATAAAGACTGAAGTCCCAGTGGAATATTTAGGAGTGTTCCAAACTCAAATGGCTGTCTTTTCTCTGTTCGCTCCGTCAACACAACGGATGAAATCAGCTGCTGCGCCTTCTCTGGGTCTCTGTTAGCCACAGCTCCGGTGATTAAAGTCTCCGTGTTTACAGCACAGCGGACTTCACGGAGCTGCCTTCTCCCCGCTCAGGGGCCACGGTTACGGGGTCACAGCTGCTGTTTCAGCTCGTGCGGAGGTTACCTGCTCAGCTGCTCCACGGACGGTCCGCCATCTCGTGGCGAACAGACACAGGTGAGCTCTTTTTTTTTTCTTTTCTTCTTTTTCTTTTCCCGGAAGTGACTATTGATACGGAAACGTATCATAGTCCACTTAGTACTATAGGTATGTTTTCCGAACTTGATTTACATAGCGTCATGTGCCTGTATTATTATCACCGTGTCAGGATACCTAAGTGCTCCAAAAATTATGCGCTTGATTTAAAGCTGCAGTCTGCAACTCTTATAAAAGTTACTTTTTGTCCTATTTGCTAAAGCTGTCACTATGAAGGGACAGCTTTACTTGAAATGAGTAGTTTGTGTGAAAAAAACAGACTTGAGTCCCCCCTGCTGCTCCTGCAGCCTTTGGCAGATTGCCAGAATGCCGTGCGACCGAGTAAAAAGAACCAATCAGAGCCAGGATTGTGTTTGATGGGCTGTCTGACAGCTGTTGTTCACAGTCCCCGCCCCCTTCACCGGGCTGAAGCGCAGTAGAAGATGGAATTGGTGACTTTTCTGCTTGAAAGTTAATTACTGTTGCTTGATTTACATTATGTTTGATTTGTAATTGTTACACTAGAACTCTGTAGTGCATGTGTCGTTCATGTGTGCGCAGCAGCCTCCTTGTGAGCTGCTGTAGGTGACACTGTGTTGTTGCTGCTGCTGCTGAGGTGTGTGCACATTGATAGAGAGAAGCGCTGCAGTAATATGCTTTTAACAGAGTATGTTATATTACTGTGATGTTGCCGTCGGACTGACGTTAGCTTGTTGCTCCTCTGAGGGAGGGACTTTGGAAAAAGGATCTGAGAGTTGCGGACTGCACCTTTAAGAATTCTACCTTCTGCTGTCGTGGGTTTGAATCCAGCTTTTGTCATTTATATTTTTTCATTTTAACATTTATAACACGGCAAATTCCACCTTTAAAAATACATATACGAAAAAAAGAAACATTTCAGGGTATTTCCTGGGTTAGGGCTAAAATAAAAGGGCAGGGTAGCTAAAATACATAAGAAGCTAGAATAAAACTGATGGAACTTTAAGTCACTGGCAAGCTATTGATACGTTTCTGTTCTATTCTATTTCCACCTAATGTTTTTATTATCCCGCTCTCTTTGGCACAGGTGAGGTGTCAGCTGTTCTGCAGCATCCGAGCCGCAGTCCACTCCGCGCATGCTCACTGGCCCCGGACACATCACTGCTGCTGGCAGGAGCCACAGACGGAACTGCAACCCTCTGGGACTTCTCCTCCCAGACTCTGCGCAGGTACATCCCAAAGTACTCAACTTAATTACTGGAATGAACGTACAGATACTTCATGTCAAAAAGTATTTACACGTAAAAGTAACTCATTTAAATAATTACTCAAGTAAAAGTACTGGGGAAGTGTCTGCATAAAAAATACTTAAAGTAACTAAACCCCCAAACGCAGTTAATATCAAAATTAAACGTCATCATAAAATAAAGTGCAACAAGTTTCTTTTCACTGAAACTACTGTGTAGAAGTCTCAAAGTAACCATGACAACATATTGACGGCATTGTAACAACTGTAAGTGAGAACATTAAGGATAAATCACTGAGTTACTGACAAGGCACAAAATAAGAGAAAAATTATAATTTCTCCTATTGTCAGTTTAAACACTGATTTGAACAGATTATATGAAAATAAAATGCCTGTGCATACATAAATATTGCAGGCATTACACACTGCCATCATAAAATCAAGTGCATCAAATAACCATTGCAACTCATTGAAAGCATTGTAACCACCACTGAAATATTGCACAAATGCACAAACATATTGATTAAATATCAGAAAAAAATATTATTATTATTTAAATCAATTTTTTAAATAAAAAAAAAAAAAATCGATTTTTTTTTTTCTTCACACCCCTAGTTAAAACCATGCCAAAACCTCACAAATATGCCATACATTAAAACATGCAGGATGGAGGCTCTCCAGGACAGGACTTGTGCACCCCTGTGTTACATCATCAGTGAATGATGATTAGTTTTGTTACCTTCAACTGATAAAATGATTCTCTCATATGGGTTTTTTACTGAAGCATGTCATACACAGTCCTCATCAGCAGAGGGAGTCCTTGCACAGCACTTTTTTCTTTCAATTGTTCCTTTATTTTCTGCATGTAATCAGTGCTTCATATAATTATAAAATGTTGTCTCAATCAACTTCTTTAACTGGAAATGCAGATGTGAGGCTTTGTCAGAGAGAGAGAGGGAGGGAGGGAGAGAGGGAGAGAGGGAGAGAGGGAGGGAGGGAGAGAGGGAGAGAGGGAGAGAGGGAGAGAGAGAGAGAGAGAGAGAGAGAGAGAGAGAGAGAGAGAGAGAGAGAGAGAGAGAGAGAGAGAGAGAGAGAGAGAAGTAATTTACTTGGTTGATTAAATTCTAATTACATTTGTTTGTTAAGATAATCTGAAATTACATTCTTGGGTTTTACCTGCATCTTGAAGTGCATGGTGTGTGCAGTGAAATGGGTAACACCCACATTACAAACACAAGTCCACAGGTGCATTTAGTAATAAATGCCAGTATCACATTTGCAAAATTGGGGTTATCAGAAGTATTTTTTAACATATATATATATATATATATATATATATAAGGAAGTTCACGTCTGACCAAAGTTGCACCAACTTTCCCTTCCGTTTTCCCGTGATAGATGCAGTGTGGTGAGCGAGGCCAGTGTTGTTGCATGCTGCTTCTCTCCGTGTGGCCAGATGTTTGTGACTGGCTGCACTAATGGAGACCTCAAACTCTGGGACATAGACGTCCACTTACTGCATGCTGAGAAGGACGCGCATGACCTCGGGGTCGCCTGCTGCTGCTTCTGCTCGCAATTTAAAGTTGGTAAGAACCAAAGTTTAATTTCACTGAACACATGATTCCACCTACATTGATTTATCATCTGTTTTGTTTACATTTGCATGCACGTTTCCAACGACGTACATGCTGATACAGTAAATAACAATTGATGTAACAAATACTTAATTTATCATTTTTGTGAACATTTAGCATTTTTTAGCTTCGCTTTTTTGGTTTGTTTCTTGCTCTTGTTCCGCTTGTTTTTGAATAATGTAAACTAGGACTACACTGTTCATGCCTGCACTTGTACACTTTTAATATATGTATTTTTCTACTTCCATTTCTTTCCCCTTTTATATAATTTAAGATAAAAAAAACTTACCTGAAAATATTTTTCAGTGGTGTCCAGAAAAAAACGTGTAATTAATTTTAAATTCAGAATATCTTGAAGTAAAATGGAGTACAGCTCTAAGATTTATAAATTCAAAAATGACTATCTTTGGTATAAACTGAACTTTAACAAAAATCCATAAATAGACGTTTTCATTATATCACAGTGCGTGTCTCAAAATGACAATTGAAAGTCCGACCAGCCAAGACACTGATGATATCATCAAAAACAGGCCACCACATGATTTATTTGTTTTATTATTGGACTTGTCCGTGTTGAAATATATAGACACAGTCAGAGTGGATGTGGCTGCCTTTGTTCTGCAGACGACTGCTGTGTGGAGTTTCGACTGGCCTCCTGTGGACAGGACAACCAGATGAAAGTATGGATTGTTTCCCAGCGTGAAGGAGGAGGTAGGCCGGCTTCTTAAGACTGCTCTCGAATAGAAAAGGTTGAGTTAAGTGACACAAGGTCGAACACTGAGTCAGGAAAAGTGTCTGTTATCGTCCTACTTGATCCAAGTGCAGCAATGGAAGCTGTTGATCAGAACTTTGTTTTGAACAAAATTGGGCTGGATTAAATGGGAAAGTCTTGCAAGTCCTACTCGAAGGAAAACTTTAAATTGAATCTGACAGGAATAACAATGTGTTTTACAGAGGTGTAAAGAGTACTAATATATCCTACTCAAGTAGAAGTACTGTTACTTGATTGAAATTG